>NC_057698.1:4241149-4384291 GCF_014466175.1 Vespula pensylvanica | reverse complement strand
TGAGATCGAGCAATTAATTGATCGAAAAATATTTTGCGGAACGCGATCTTACGTATGCGATCGAATACGGTCAGTAGCGGATTGAATCTTTAAGGGGCCTGAGGTATTACATATTTGTCGGGACATTAAAATAAATCAGTTATCTATAATACATATTTTCTCGCAGTAATTCTTCATGCAAACGATGAAATGAAAGATACAAAGTCTAACATTTGATTATAATCGCGAAGATGGAAATAAAAATTATATATTGGACACCAGTTATTAAATTAAATCAATTGTAATTAATATAAGTTTATCTTGTCATGTGGGCGTCCCTTGTCTGACCAGTTCCTAAGCGACTGCATCTTTCGTTTCTGCATAAATCCGCCAATGAATATAATTGCAGCTGTGTAGACCGTACAGGGAGACATCTATTATAGTCTGAAATAATATGCAATAAAAAATTGTTTTTATTACGATATACGAAATTCTGTACGAAATATAATAAGTTGAATATCTTTTGAAATTTCTTAACAGTAGCATGGATTACTAGTAAACGCAACTGTTCTTTATATTTCGAAAGTAATAACACTGATGTTCTTTTTATTTCTTTTCTTGATTTACCACAATGTTTTTGTATCTTTTATTCGCCATTAATTCCCAATTATTTTGTATCTTTTATTCGCCATTAATGCAAATATTTTTCTGCATCTATTTATTTCGTCATTATCATTTAATTGAATTTCGTTATATAAGAACCGTTTATAATGGTTATTATATTTGTACAAATATTCAGTTTTTGTTAATCCATTTGTATTCATAGATAATGGAAAAATATGATAATGATTGTACAATCTCCTATCAAGAATCTTGCTCTTTTATCGAAGACGTACGTGATGTCAAAATTTAAATAACATTATAAGTGTTTTCTGATATTAATCTCGGTTGCATAAAGGGAGAGCGAGAGAGAGAGAGAGAGAGAGAGAGAGAGAGAGAGAGAGAGAGAGAGAGAGAGAGAGAGAGAGAGAGAGAGAGAGAGAGAAGAAACTAGATTTTGAATTAAATATATATCAATTATTCTATAAATAATTGATTGTATTTCATAGACACATAAATATAAAAACAAAAGAAATTTTTCGCGAAAATCTGGCGATAAAGTATTTTTTGGCATCGTGATAGGCTTCGTGAAAGAATCGTATAAAACGGACCGTCAAGTTCATTGTTTTTGGAACTTCTCTAATTTTACGGCTGTATTGTTGGCATCCTCCTTCTTTCGTGTAAAACTTTTCATGTAGTCGACAAGTAATGATCCTGTTGATATCGAATTGACGTAAGAGCCAAATTAAAAGATCGATTAGCAAAAAGGGATGAGAGAGATAGAATGAAAGAGTGAGAGGGTGACGGTGTCGGTGATATAGGGCGAAGGGGAGGGGAGAAGTATGTGTACGATAGTAAAAGACAGATATAGGATGTGTATATGATGGAGGGAGAATGAGAGAGAAAGAGATCATGAAGCGATTAAGCAACACTGATTTTTTAGATTCTTTTCATGGAATATGTTATTACTAAGTAAAGTTCTGATAATTTATTGACAAACGTTTATATTATACATATATATTTTGTTTATTTAATGAGAACCGATTATAACGTCAATCCGACCATTATGTTATAATATTTTTTTTCCTGATGACGTGCATGAATATGTGAATACACCGATTACAACATATGTATGTATATAAATATACGTACACACGTTATGGATATGTATGTTACGATATAAAATTTCTGCAAATTCATCTATTTCCGCATATCTCTCGATTGTACAAGAACATGTCAAAAAAAGAAAAAAGTCAGAAGTTAAACTATTAATATTCATAAAAAGTCTCTTTTCTTGTTTTTCTTTTTCTTACTTTTTTTTACGTATTACCTGTGGATTAACCATGTCAATGACTAACGTTAAAAATTTGCATAAGACAACTTTTGAATTTAATACGTTTGTCGAAAATACATATTTTATTTCGCTTTATGATTTTGGTTTTTATTCCTTTTGTTCTTTTTTCTCCCCCTTTCTCTCTTTTTCTCAATTTATTTGCGTTTATATTCGTTTTCGTTACAGCAGCGATAAAAATGCGTTATACCTTCCGAACGACAATTTTTAACGAGCATGCATTAACGGTGTAATCAAGGTTACGTAATGCAGGCGTTTATACCTTTTACGTAGGCGACTCGATAGAAATTAACGTTCGGCACACTACGCAGTAAAGTATATTGTACATACTAGCATTTTTTGATGAATATACAAATGTAATTTTTGCATTTCAGTTTCCATTTATACGGGCCATTTATGTCGAATATCATACGACCATTTTAACGTAATAGCATTGTGTATATCATGTGCACATGATTGATCTAATTTCTGAGAATTTTTGTCGTAACATTCAGTCATTAAGATTACGTCTTATATACATACATACATACATACATACATACATACATACATACATGCATACATACATCATACATACATATGTACAACATCTCGTTCTTTTCTTTGCTATATCTGATTTCATACGTTAAATGACTATATAGATTCATTTCCGCAAAGGAAATTGCTTCGAGATATCGTATAAAGAAGTCTTTTTTTTTCGTTATAAATGATGTCCCATGAAATGTCAGGAAAACGAAATAATGATTATTGTTGCAAAAAAGTTTAATGGCATCGTTCTTCCCCTCTTTTTCTCTTTCATATCAATGTCAATGTTAGTTCAGTTTGGATTGTAAATAAAACGTCTTAATTATGGAACCTATGTCCTTGCATAAATCTTTCTTTTGAAAAAAGAATTGTTCCCGTAACAATTGTTCTGTGGGTTTGTTAAATATTAAAAGATTAAATATTAAAAGAATTAAATATTAAAAGATCTACTTATTTAAATATTAAAAGATATACTTATTTCCATCGATTTAGTTTTTCTTTTATTTTGTTATTTGTTTGTTTTTTATTTTTAACTTTTCTCCTGTTGCACGTAATACTATATTTATAACAAAATATTAGTTTTCAAATGCATACGTAACATGTATCTTAGATGTCAATTTTAACTGGACTTATTTTTAATTTATAACCATATAATTTATAAATTATATCATATAATTTATAAATAAAATTTTATAATTTATTATCATATTATTGAAGAAAAATGCAAAGAAGTATTGAGTCACAACAAATATAATTGAAGACTTGATCGAGCGCGAGGTCTTATCATTACATCGTAAACACTTCTTATGTATTGATGACATTGATCTCTATTAATTTTATAAATAAAATATTCCGATAGAAGAAGTGAGAGAGAAATTCGAGACGGATTTTATAGGATCCGTTTTGATTTGTATTATTTATATGTGATATAGTAAAAAATATTGATCTTCGATAGCATGATTATCATATTTAAAATCTTATTGAAATGTTCATTTTTTTTTTTTTTTTTTTTTGTAGAAATGTTTTATCTCGAGAGAAAAGAAGTAAAATGAAAACGGTCGAAGTATAAATTATTCATTTGTCGTCATTGTGGACTTTCGACTATGTAATATACATACATAGACAACTAAGAAAGATGTTGCATTTTTAAAACAAACTTGTTTGGCTTATTTATTTATCGAGCTTATTGCTTAAATATGTTCTATCGAGTTATTATCTTAAAATGAATGGTTGAAACTATAACTATTGTTTATTTCTCCCTGCTGCCTTTCCTTCCTCTCTCTTCTGTCATGGTTATACTTATTTTAACATTTTGGTGATCGTTTATTTTCTTTTGGACATAATGCGTACGTGAAATTTGAATTTATAACGTGCGCATATTTATAATTGCTTTTTTACTAGTGGTGTTGACTTTTTGTCATTTTCTTGAAATAAGACGTGTTTAATTACTTTACAATATCCATTAATCTATCTGGTATATATAATAATATTTCCAGGTAAAAAAACAAGACATTTTATCTTAACGGAGAGAAAGAGGGAGAGAGAGCAAAGTCCGCATTTTTGTAATGCGAGTATAGAATACCAGCGTATTTGTCGATTTATTCATTGATCTCTTGTTCAGTAATAAGATCGTTAAAAGAGATAGTTGATAGATTAGATTAATTAACACGTGCGTGATAGGAATTCGAGTAAACAAAAGAATATGTGCAATTCTTTGTGTTACAGCATGCCCAGGCGAGAATCGAAAGCTTTTAGTCCTAATAAATCCAAAATCTGGCCCTGGAAGAGGCAGAGAAATTTTTCAAAAAAGGATTCATCCTGTACTCTCCGAAGCTGAAAGACCGTACGACATTCACATCACAAAATGTTCGAATTATGCGCGTGAATTCGTCCGTACGAAGGATATTTATCAATGGAACGGTTTGCTAACAGTTGGCGGTGATGGGATTGTTTTTGAGGTTGTCAACGGCCTCTTCCAAAGACCCGATTGGGAGAAGGCACTCAATGAGCTACCCCTCGGTGTTATACCCTGTGGTTCCGGTAACGGTCTGGCGAAATCTATTGCATACTCTAAACAGTAGGTTCTTCTCTCCTTCCACCGGAAACAACACTATCTATCAAACTATTTCTTTTTTTCATCACATTTCACTTTATATTATTTAACGCGAGTCATAATATATCGAACCTGTTTCTTCTTTGTTTATCTATCCTTTTTCTTTTCCTCACCTTCACAATTATAGATTATCTCGCTTTAACGATTAATAAAGACGATTTATCGAACTCTTTTTCTTTTTTAAATAAAGAACATAACCATTTGACAATTACTATTGTTCTGGCAAATGTTAAATGAAGGAAAAGATAAATGTGTAATGTTCCGCGCGTTTTTTTTTCAACTTATGCAGCTCTATATGCATAAGTCGAATTCTTAAGCATACACGTATTTCTACACTTGAGAGTGGCTTATCTCGGACCTTGAATTTGATATTCTAGTAATAGATAACAATCCGAATTATAATAGCATTGTTTTCCCCTCATTGGTACTAAGATCTATTATATAACACATCATATTTCTCTTTATGTGTCATTTATATAAACATTATAAATTATAGTATCAATATTGTTTTTTATTGTCAAAAGCTATTATATATATATATATATTTATTTATTTAAAATATATATATATAAAATTTTCTCTATTTTAAATTACCAATAAATATAACTACAATATGTTTAGAAATGTATTTTATAAATTATATTCAGAAATTAATTTATAAATCATATTTATTACTGCATTTTATGATACTTTCACTCCTATATTTTGTATATATATAAGTGAATAATATATATATATATATATTTCTTTTATTTTCAGGGAACCATATGATTACAATCCTTTACTAGTTAGCGCCTTATCCGTAGTAAAATGTAAGAAGGCTCCTATGGATATTGTACGCATTGAAACACGAAACAAAATATTGTTTTCATTCTTGTCAGTCGGATGGGGCTTACTCTCAGACATTGATATTGAAAGTGAGCGACTTCGTGCTATAGGTGGACAAAGATTCACTATTTGGAGTGTAGCACGTTTAATAGGATTAAGAACATATAAGGGAAAAATATCATATTTGCCTTGTGACAAAGTACTGCCTGTAGAAGTTGTTGGCAATGGTAAAGTTTGTCATACAGATTGTACAAGTGATGGAAAAATAACTCATTCTAGAAGTTATGGAGATGAATTAGATCGGTACTTTCTAATTTTCTATGTATTATAAATTATTGGAAATATACAATTTTCTATTTAATTTCAAAATATAAAATTATATTTTATAATAAAAATATTCTACAGGTATGGTAATATAGTTGAATCAAAAAGTTTCCACGATGCCTGTGACGATAATACTAACGAATTAGATTTACCTCTTAATGGTTATAGAGATGATGAAGTTATAACAGAAAATATAACTCTTGAAACTGAAATTGAAGGAAGACAAAGGTTAGACAGTTTCTATTCTGCGACCTCGGCAAAATCTACATACTTTAGTACTGGTTCTGTATCAAGTTATCATAGTATAGATGATGATGATATAAGAGAGCCTGGTATGTCATTTTTCATATTATATTATTATTTTATGTCTTTTTAACTTATGAATAAAATTGTAAAAACCACATCCATAGACGCGGAAAATATAACCACAAGTCAAGTTATGTATGGTCCATCGTCAACGCTTCCAGCTCTGACAGCACAATTACCTGACTCTTGGGTTCAAGATCAAGGTAAAAATATCTTATGCATTTTTATATCTTTTTAAATCTGATAAGAACTTTATATGAATAGATAATTGCATCTTCGTTTAATATGTTACAGGAGAATTTATAATGGTACATGCAGCTTATCAATCGCATTTAGGTCAAGATTATTTTTTCGCACCACGTGCAAAATTAGCAGATGGTATTATATGGCTTTTAATAGTTAAAGCTGGTATTACTAGAGCAAATTTATTACAGGTAAGCCTATAAATATGTTTTTATTATTTGCAATATTTTTTGTGATAAAATAAATTTTTTTATTTGTCAGTTCTTATTAGGTTTAAGTACTGGGACTCATGTAAACTGCTCTGGTGTTGATATGATACCTGTTAAGGCTTTTCGAATAGAACCAGCAGAAGGAGTAAGTGGTCATTTAACAGTGGATGGTGAAGAAGTTGATTATGGTCCATTACAAGCTGAAATATTTCCTTCATTAGCAACAGTAATGACACCTTGACAAGGGTAATTGTATTAGCAGAATCAATCAAATAGTACAATCTTAAAATTATAGACTAAAAGTTATAATAAAAAAATTTGTTATAAATCGCACACTATCATATCATTAATCAATAAGTATTTTCAAGTTTGCATATAATATAATATTTTAGTATTTTAAAATATAATCTATAATAATTTATTATTGTTAACATAATTTAAAACTATATATTCCAATAATTTCACTGTATGGACTATGTGGATTTTCTATATTTTTTTTTTTATTTTATAAATGTTCTTTCAGATTCATTTGATTTTTAATATAGATTTTCTATATAATATATATACTAAGATTAACTTATATTTTACACTAAAACATATAGAATCAGTATTTAGATAATAACTTTAACAGATGGAATATTTTACGAAATGTTTTTCTTTTTAAACTATGAGAGAATATAGATATGTTATAATAGTAATATACAAAAAGATTTTTTAATTGATATTATCAAAATTATTCGCTTAATCACAATTTATCATAATATATTCGATTATGCTAGCATATTGTACAATCTGTTATTGACAATTTTACAGGTGGAAATATTAAAAAGTTTGACATTGCTAGCATGCAAAATTTATTATATATTATAGGAGAGAATTCTCTCAAGACCTGAAAGGTATATAAAATATTATGTAAGGTGCCCTTCCAACATTCTACATCAGCTAAAATTTTTCAAATTAAGTGATAGTAGTTTAAAAATTTGTACAGTAAAATAGTTACTAATGGCACAGAACGTTTGATATTTGTTGAAATCAATTATGTTATTTTCATATACATATATTCTATAAATTCATCTTAAATCACTTTATTAATTAATTTTTTACTTTATTATTAATTTATTTATCAGGCATATTAGAAGTTGATGTCTATTTCTTTTTTGATAGGGATATACTGCTTTTACCAAATTATAATTGTTATTTTACTTATATATGTATTGCTCTCTATAATAGAGTCAAAAATTGTCATATATATATATATAAAATCTAACATTTTTTCTAAAAACCATAGTGTATAAGAAAATTATAAGAAGAACAATGGTAGTTAACTATTGTCTTTTTTTTTAATTCTATTATGCTATTTACTTATTCCGTCTTTTTAGGGTGATGTAATTTCATAAAATAAATAATGGTGCCAATAAAATTGTTGACAAATAATTAATAATTAAAATGCAAAGAAGTTTCCAAAATTTCAATCTTTACAAAAATTGCTTGTTGCCTTTATTTCTTGTAATGAGAAAAGGTATTTTTAGATTTTTACAAGAGCTACAAGTTTTACACATTTATATGTTAAAACTACATACTATATGAGCATGTTATATCACTGTACATGCATTTGAAAATATAGAATCTTACAATATGTTAATAATTTAAGAAACAGATCATGAATTACAAGTTCCAATGAAAATTAGTTTAAAACATTATAAATAAGGAGATAGTGATTTTAAATAATCTTCCTATTGATGTAATGTATACAATATGAAAAGAATGTAATGTTATGCTAATTATTTTTACTTCATTACTAAAGATTAGAAGTAATGAGATAATCAAGTATATCGACAAAAATTAATGATTTTATGCGATTAATTAAATAGCTAGGCAATCTTAAATTAAATAAATTCCGGCTTTTTAATATTTCATAAATATTTGGTAATATATTATATTTTAATTCAACTCTTTGAAAACTAATGCATTTTAAGTGAAAGAAATATATTTCTTTATATTATATTCCTATATCATTTATTTTATATATGGTTTTTTTTTTATATCTCTATACAACAAAATTCTTAATATTAATAATTATTTTAGTTAAGGTTACACTGCAATACGAAAATATAATGTACATTTTTAGGCAATTACATTATTTCTATGATTCATATCCTTTTTATAAATTGAAAAATTGTTTATTATTAAGTTGTTTATTAATTGATTTCCATTTTTACATTGGAAACATTATAAAATAAAAACAGCAGTATAACCTCAATAGTTTTATTTTCCCACATGATTATATATATGTTTTGTTAATATTTATATATATATATATATATATATATATATATATATATATAAACAAAATACTATATGTACACACTTATTTTCATAAAAAAAAAATATATATTTTTTATTATATATTATAAGTTATAATAGAGATGCTCTATGTTAATACAATCAATATGTACAGAAGATGTAAAGATATTACATCAGTTATTTACATGCTTATATATAAGTAGAAAATATTGAACAATGTATCTTTGAAAAGTAAAAATTACGATCTTAAGTTCTAATATTGAATAGCAAAAACAGTATAATGTATATAACAAATTTTTCTTCATAAGCATATTGTATAAATGTTCTTCTAAAACATTGTAAACAATGTGTTGTGTAGTTGAAAGATAATTTATCTTTTATCTTCGATTATTTAAAATTTTTCTTTAGAGAAAAAAATGTTAATTATGATATATAGTGTTTATTAAATACCTGGTCTTGTCAAATTGATTAAAAGATTAATAATTATAACCTCACAACATTATAATAAATGTAAGATAGTTTTTAATACAAAATGAAATAAAGTATGTAACTGAAAATTATAAGTAACAAAGGATGACATTTTTAAATCCTCCATTTTTCCTTTTTATATCAATAAAGCAGTATAAGTATATACTACTGATGTATACTAAATGTTGTATACCAAATTTTAAAATGTATACATTTCATAAGTACTATATTTTTAATTTGCTAATTAAATTTATACAAGTGTTGAAAATGCAGTAAGTTATTTACAACTAAAATTTAGTAATTGACCAGACCAGGACTGTAGGATCACAAGGATTAAAATAAATTACAACATACGTGTATAAGATCGATTATAATGAACAACAAAAAAATTAATGAGTTCTTTGAGATATTAAACATAACACTACAGTTATTATTAATTCTCATAACTGTCTTTTTTATAAAATGTGTAGTATTCCTATTGCATTAATATACTATGTATAATTTGATCAGTAATATTATTCACAGTATATTAATACAAATAGTTAATTTGTAATACTAAGAGAATTTATGTTAGCCAGTAAATCTTTGACATCATCCTGTACTTGATCAGATGTATTAGATAGCGAAAGACGAGAACAAAAGCTACTAAGCGTTTCGACTTGTTCAGACATATCTTTTTGTTTTTGTACGTACACCATTAGCATACCAATTATATTGTGTACTTCTTCTTTAATTTTTAACATATCTTCTTGAAGAGGTTTTCCATATTCTTGCAACATTCTTAATTTCTTTTGTGCTATTCGTAATGGACTACAACCATATTTATCCAAAGAGTGTACATTTGTTCCAGCCTTTAAAAGCAATGTCACTACTGATATTTTACTTGTGACTGCTGCTAGATGAAGTGGAGTATTACCTATGATATCACGTTTATTAGGATCTGCACCATGTTCCAAAAGCAGATGTACTATTGCCTCGAAGCCTCTATATATAAAAATATTCAGGAATCATTTTTATATATTATTTTGTTTAACAGTAGATATAATTTACCTGCAAGAGGCTAAATGAAGAGGTGTACGTCCTTGTTCGTCACGACTATCGGGTGAAACACCAGTATTTAACAGTCTTCTCATTAATTCAATATTATTTGTATAAGCTGCAAGTCGCATTTTACGTTCCAAAAAAGTTTCTCGAAATTCTTTCCAACCAGAATAATATTGATCAGTACGAAAATGTAGCGATCTCATCTTTCTTGGAATAACTTTGATACCTCTTAATTCTTTTGCAGAAACACATCTATTTGTGGGAGGTCTAAATCCCTAAAATAGTTGCACATTGAGTATGAAGTGAATGATCATAATGGTGCCATTTCACATTACCTAACTTCGTTGTTCTCAATAATATAAAGAAATTCTTACCTGTGATGGATATACAACGAGCTCTCCTGATGTACTGGCACCCGAATTTTGACTTATATCGGCACAGTTATAATTTCCGAGTCCTGGACACAACGAAGAAATCGGTAAACTCAGATCCATTGACCAGGCTGGACCTAATCCTATTCGAGAAGTATTCTGTTCGTTTTCTTGTCCTTGATTTTGGCTGCTATTCATACTCGCAACGGTTGTAGAAGAAGTATTACAACTTATTTGGCCACTTGTAAGATTTTCGTGTTGAACAATTAAACTGTCGTTTGAATCATTTCCAGTCTCAACACCAGAATCTACCGACGTCATATTGCATCTAAATGTTTTACAACTTGAATTGCGTTTCACGAGAGAGAGAGAAAGAAAGAAAGAGACAGACAAAGAGAGAGGAGAGAGAGAGAGAGAGAGAGAGAGAGAGAGAGAGAGAGAGACAGAGGAAAGAGAAAGAGAAACACGATGTTTATCAAACTCGATCTATATACATATGCACCTGAGTATTTGGATGTCTATCTATACCAAAATAACAACAGATACGAAAATGTTTTCACATCATCTGGTGTGCACTATACTTGATCGTATTGTTATCTACAGATCACATAGAGCCTCACAGTTGCTCATAGTAATACACATTAAATAAGCGTAGTGTAGAAGCTTGCGCACGCAACACAGTAAGGCTACTGAAACGATGTGGCGCCATCTTCTGTTATGGGTACAGAACTACACTTTATAGATTATCTTTTATCATTGGTGCTTTTTTTGAATTGAATAATAAAGTACGATTCTATTGGTTCTTATATATTTACAGTATCGACGAAGCTTAACATTCGTGTACTCAGAAGTCAAGGAATAGACAGATCCTAGAACTTTACCCAACTTCAACCAAACAGAAATAGCGTCTATGAAATATTACATAAGTACACACTGTGATTTGAAATCTTGTAGAATTTATATTTAATGATTGTAATATCCAAAAATATGGCGCCCGAGTGAAGGACGCTCGATCAAGAATACGAAGCATTAGAAAATTTATAGAAATAAAGGAAAAAACTTCCGAGAGAAATGAGTAATCTTTCACCATTCGGTGGAGGAAAGAATCCACCTTGGGTTCGTAATACAGGTAAGATAATATTGTGTACTAATATAAAGTGAAGAAATTGTATGTCGTTCCGTGTGCAGAGCACGATGTTGCCAAATTTGTGTTAAAATTTATGTAAGTTGAGAAAACTTTTCTTAAAATATCTTTTTCTATATATTATCATGAAATAATCATTCATACTGATATATAGAGAACATCATTTTATTAATATTTTGAAATAATTATTCTAGATTAAAAATGATATTAAGATCCATCAAAATGGATGGCTCCATTATTTTATTAGAGTGATATGAATAGTGTGATATCATAAAAGCTTGTTTTTGATATCTCTTACATGAATTAAATTAGAAGTATATTAATTTCAATTGTAATAATGCGAAAGATCTTACTAATAATCAATCAATATTCTTAAATTTGTAATAAATTGTATACTTCGTAATTTTTTCTATTAAATAAGTATCTTACTTTGATTATATAACGGATATCAAGTTCTATTTTACATTTATATTATATTTTATCTCTTTGGATTTACATCCATAGGACAAGGTATTCAAAATATTCAACAGCAAATGTTAGGTCAGGCAATGGGAACTATCGGTGGACAACCTATGGTTCAATATCAGCAACAAACACAGCAAGTGTATCAACAAAGCTTGGGTTTACAACAGGTCAATATAATATTTTATATTATTAGTAATTAACAATATTGAATTTATAAATATTTTGTTATATAGCCCAATATAACGATGGCTTCAATGACTACTCTGGGTTCTAATCTACCATCTGGAATAGCTGGACAATTATATCCACAAGTTGCTACAGTTTCTTATCCAACGCCAAGAGCTTTAAATACAAATGCATTTCAACCATCAGTAGCTGGTGTTCCCCAACAAGTGCAACAAAATGTACCTTCATCGTCACCAAAACAAAGAGTCTTTACAGGAACAGTTACTAAAGTACATGATAATTTTGGTTTTGTCGATGAAGATGTATTCTTTCAAACAAGGTGAGTGAACAAAATCAATTTTGATTGAGATAATTTAAATTCATTGTTAATGATTTGTATTTCAGTGCTTGCGTAAAGGGTTCTAATCCAATAGTAGGAGATCGTGTACTTGTAGAAGCATCTTACAATCCTTCTATGCCATTTAAATGGAATGCTACTAGAATACAAGTATTACCCATGGGAAATAATAATAACAATACTAATACACAGCAGACGAATCAAGCTAATCGACAACAAGTAAATCGCCCATCAGGAACTTATAATGCAGTGCCTCCTCCTGCAGAAAATACAAATAATAGGTAAATTTAAACTATAGCATAAAGACAAATTCAAAATGATATCTAATTGTAGAAAAGTATGAAAATATTTTATATGTAAATTACTTCATTTTTATTCTGAAAAATAATTTCGTGATTGAAAGATTTACAACTACTACAACAAATACAAATACGGCTAGTAATCGTAACAAAGTTGGAAGAGTTAGAGAGAGATCACCTCGTGAACGTAGGAATGAAGAGGAAGAGATTGAAAGAAAACGACGTCGAGAAGAAAGAATAAGAGAACGTGAGAAAAAAGAAGAACGTAGTCCTTCAAGAACTAGAAGAAGTAAATCTCCTAGACCTCGAAGACGTACCAGAGTAGTGCCACGATATATGGTGCAAATACCAAAAATCGCGCTCGATTTGTTAGTAGTCTATGTTACCATTTTTTATCTCCACATATTCACAATTATGATTTATCTTAGGCGATATTATTGGTTATTGTTTCAGACCTGAAGCAGATGTTCTTGAAGTAAGAAGACGTTATCAAAACATGTATATTCCCAGTGATTTCTTTTCTACTAACTTTAGATGGGTTGATGCTTTCCCTCCACATATGCCATTCACTCTTAACAAACCTTGCTCTTTTCATGTTATGCACAAGGATGTAGATTCATGTATAGAAAATACTGCAGTACTGGAACCTTCGGATGCTGACTATCTCTTTTCTGCAAAGGTTCGTTCAATTATATGAATTAATTATTTAACAATTCATTTGTCTTATGTTTTATTATTGTGTCCCACAGGTGATGCTTATATCAATGCCTGCCATGGAAGAAATTTATAAAAGATGTTGTGGAGTCTCGGAGGATAGAGATCCAGATCGTGATTATATACATCCTACTCGCCTTATAAATTTTTTAGTAGGCTTACGAGGTAAAAATGAAACAATGGCCATTGGTGGGCCATGGAGTCCTTCCTTGGATGGACCAAATCCCGAAAAGGATCCTTCGGTTTTGATCAGGACGGCTGTCAGAACCTGTAAAGCACTTACAGGCATAGATTTGTCCAGCTGCACTCAGTGGTACGATTTTGCAAATATTGGTATTTTTTTATGTAACGTACGTTTGAATTACAGTTATAAATCTTTTTTCTTTTTTTTTTCTTTTTTTTTTCTTTCTTTTTCTTTTTTTTCTTTTTTTTTCCTCAATCAAAGCTCCCTCATTATCAAAGAGCAATGTGATGTTAATAAATTTTTCTGCCCGTTAAAATGCACTATCGAAATGTTCGGTTATTCAATTTCTATAAACCATTATTATGGTAAATTTCGATTTAAATTTCATTTGATAATCAGTGTCATGTTGCCTTTTTATGATCTCGGATTTTTATAGTTCGCAAAATTATATTGTACATAGTTTTCTTGAGTGAGAAGCTGCTAAAATTTAATTAGTACGAAGTAGCATTAAGGTGCGTTTATGACAAGGGTACATTGTTCGTGATTGAAAAAAAAAAAAAAAAGAAATGTAGATTTTAATGAGTTTCTCACTTGATAAACTAAAATTGTAGCTAAATCTCTACATAGGAGGTACGTATTTATTTTATGCACGACCGACCAACGAAGATTGCTGTGCACTGGATCCTGTTTCAAGCACCCCAACGATGATATACGAGCAGTCGTGGCAGACAAATCATCACTATTGTTCTATTACTGTTGTGATCTACTCAGTTGTGCTTTCTCAAAATGGTCTACGTTGTACGCTGTGCGTGGCTTTGTATGCAGTGCGTGGGCTTAACGAACAAGCGAACGATCACTTAGCATATAAGGCAAGGCTAAGCAGCATTAATCTGAGTTGACGTTTGGGTATTGTTTTTCCTTGCGGCACAGGTACCGCTTCCTGGAACTCTACTACAGACGTGCAGAAACGACCCACAAGTCAGGGCGAGTGGTGCCCTCGCGCGTTGAAACCGTGATACTATTTCTCCCAGATGTATGGAGCTGTGTGCCTACCAGATTGGAGTGGGATGGGCTACAACTCAACTATAAGAAACAACTGGAGCGAAAATTGCTGCGTGCTGCCTCTAACCCCGACGATTCGGATGCTGCCAATGACACTGATGAGGCTGCCGTCGCTGATCAAAAGGCACTGCCAACATCATCCCATATTATTTTTACCTTTTTATTACCTTATTATGTATACATGCAGCTGGTTCCTACTACTAAACTGAATTTTCAGTAGGTGATACTTGTCCATCGATCCAATTTATCTTCCAACTTTTCTCAAGATTTTATATTTCTTTACAATTTTAGTGCTTAAAAATTAAAACATATTCCTTGTTTAGTGAAAGATTTATCATCAGATAACTTTTGTACTTTGAAAGAAGGAACTGTGTTAAGTTAGTAGCTTTATGTTGAACTATTTTTTTTTTTTTTTTTTTTTTTTTTTAGTTCCTTGATATTCGGTGTAAATAGGAATATTCTGTATTATGCGCAGTAGAATGTATCCATAAAAAAGATATTATTTAACTTTACTATAAATATAAGGAGTCAAATTTTATTTAGAGATAGAGTAGTATAACATAGTTTCTGGCAGTCTTCTTCAAGTTTTTGTATTATTAAATGTTTTTATTAGGTCAGGTATAAAAATGATCGATGGGTAATGTATTACAAATTCTCCCTTAGCCATTGGCAGTTTCATTGCATTAACAAGAGACGCAAGCAAGTCTAGCTCGGAGAAGAGCACAGCTGAGCCATTCCCATCCCTGATACCTTCACCTTTGTCATTGATAAATTATTCATTCATTTCATTTGCTCATTGTTATATACTACTACATTACTGGTATTATCCATAACCTATCAACGACACAGACACCAGAGCCAGGACACTATGAGAATCTAGCAGTTATTTAAGTCATACTTGAGGGACATCGTGAATGAAGAAAGGTGTATCATTACTATGTGAGAGAGTGATTAAATGAAGAATGACGAAAGAATGAAGAGGGAGTGGTTTCGTTTCGTTATAGGGGCTGCTTCTGTTCTGTAGATTCCTATTAAGCTTTTTTACTTCTGCAAGCTAATATAGTTTTTCTGTTTTCAGGATGATATGGCACCAGAAAAGAAAGATCCGACCCATTATTCTCAGTTGGACCCAAAATCTATGAATGTATGCTATTATTTTATAAAATTATTTATATATCTAATATTTATTCGTTAATATTTGTATATACATATTTATGTTTTTTTTTTAATTTATAGGTAAACGATTTACGTCAAGAGTTGGTTGCACGAAATTTGAACTCTAAAGGGCTAAAGTCACAATTGCTTGCACGTCTTCTAAAGGCTATGAAGTTGGAACAGGCTAAAGAGGAAGGACGTCAAGATGATGTAGAAGATAATGAAGATACATCACCACCTCCAAAAGAGGATGATGAAAAAAAATTCAAGGAAAATAAAGATGTAAAGGTTGAACATAAATAATATATATATATATGTATATGTATATATATGTATATGTATATGTATATGTATGTAGTGTGCGTGCGTGCATGCATGCATGCATTCATCCATCATACATACATACATACATACATACATGCACGCGCACACACACACACACACACACACACACACACACACACACACACACATTAGAAGTATTTACAAAAGTTTAAATAGCCATTTTTATTATTATTGAAGTATATGTTGTGGTGTTAGTACATATGTTAATTTACAGCATGATGAAGATAAAAGAAAATTATACGAACGCGAACGGGTCATACTTGAGAAAAGATATACACTACCAGAGTCTTCTCACATTATTGTGCATCCATCTAGATCAGCGAAAAATGGAAAATTCGATTGTACTGTAATGTCATTGAGCGTTTTACTTGATTATAGACCAGAAGACACGAAGGTATTATATTTTTCTTATGTTGTTTATATTTACCGTTGTTCAGTCATACATCAATTATATACGAATTTGATTAATTTATTCCTGACATTTTTATAGGAACATTCGTTCGAAGTTTCTTTATTTGCCGAGTTATTTAATGAAATGTTAATGCGAGATTTTGGTTTTCGCATATATCGATCATTATGTAATTTACCTGAAAGACCTAAGGAAAAAGATGAGGATAAAAAGAAAGATAAGAAAGAAGATAAGAGGGACGAGAAAAAAGATGATAGAAGACGTGAAGATGATCGAAAATGTAATAAGAAAGAGGAAAGAAGAGACGAAAAAAAAAGAGAGGGGAGTAAAGATAAAAAAGATGATAAGGAAGCAAAGAACAAAACTGACGACAAGGATCGGGAGAAGGAAAAGAATGACGACGATGACGATGATGATTACGAGGAATCGGAGGTATTTTAACGAAAAAAAGTCATTAATTAATTTATGATTGATTAATTGGTTAACGTAATGTTTACTTGAAATAAAATAACAATTATTTCGTAGGATGACGATTCGGTTAAGGACGGTAAGAAAGATAGAGACAAAGATGGGAAAAAAAGAAAAATAAAACTTTACACATATGATCCTTATTTACTTTTATCCTTTGTATATTTTGATCAAACACATTGTGGATATATATTTGATAAGGATATAGAAGAACTTATTTATACTTTGGGATTGAATCTATCGCGAGCACAGGTTCGTAAATTAGTACAGAAAGTGGTTACTAGAGATTCTTTGCATTATCGCAAATTAACGGATAAAGCAAAGGATGACAATGGAAAGGATGAGAAAGATGTAGATAAAAGCGACAATGGAAAGACTCAAAATGAAGAAGAGTTATTGCGTTCATTGGCTCTTGGTAAGTTTGATAATCTTCCAAGGAATATTTCTAAGATATTGCAGTTTTTAAATAACAAGAAGAAAAATTTCTTCGTTTTTAGGAAATAAAAAATTATTACCTGTGTTCGTGTCAAGCGGACCACCTTCTAAAAGAGCTAGAAGAGATGATAAATCTACAGGAATAACTGAAGAAGAATCGATACCAGAGGGATTTGTTATATATAAAGGTTCTTTATTAGACGTTGAGAAATTAGTTGGTCAATTAAAAAGATCTGAAAAAGCTCGTTTAGATACAGAAAACCGTATGATAGAATTGCAAAATGAATTAGGAATCGTTAATGAAAAGTCACTAAAACAAACCAACAGTTTGAAAGGTTTGTCCGAGGATTTAAAGATTTACAAAGATAAATTAAGATGTACAGATGAAAAATTTAAGAAAGTTTCGGTAAGTTCTCTTAGAATTTGATAAGTTAAACGAATGAAAATTTAGTATTAAATAATATTTAAAATATTTTTACAGACTGAATGCCATAGTTATTTAACTGCAGTAAAAAATATATATCATATAGCTTCAAAAATGATACAGAGTGATAGCAAAAAAGTGGAAGTTGTAGAAATACAAGATGAGAAAATTGTAGCAGAAGTTAATGGCTCTGAGATAGAAAATAAATGCAAAACTGATACACGATGGGGTGACAGTAAAGTTGTAATAAAGGATGAAATCGATAAAGATAGAAAATGTGACAATAAAATTTCTATTAAAAAAGAAATGGAAAGCGACAAAGAGAAGAAATAAATGGATATTGTTATTCATAATGGTACACACAAACACATTGGAACAGTTTCATAATAAAATATGATCGTGTTCAGCATTGTTAGAAAGCAACTATGATATTAGTTTTTTCACGTATGAAAGTCAGTGAACAACAATTCGATTTCATAACATTTTGCACCAAGTGGCAAAACATAGGAAAACTCGTTATACTAATCATATAATGAATTAAATGTTTGTTGATGAAAATGATAAACAATATAACTATGCGTTATTGTTTTAAATAAGATCTATCGATAATTATTTAAAAAGTAAATTCTAGAGGATATTAGTATAAATTGGATCTACCATAAAATGCCAGATGGTAATAAAGGAATAATTTTCAAAAGTGTGTTTACATGTAATCTCGCAATTTATCAGCTACATGAAAGTATTAAGTTAAATTGCAAAAATTAACTAAAATTTTACATGAAATATAAACTTTTAATGTTTTATGTTAAACATTACATTTTTATACTCTTTCTCCCACACAGGATATTTTTCTAATGCAATGGCAAAATAACGATATATTTTGCACAAGATTTTTTTCTTGGTTCATACCTTTCAAAGTGATTACTGATTTTTGCACCTGTAATATATTAACATTGCTTTCTAAGCATATTATATATATCAATCATGTGATGTATATATATAACAAAATAAGAAAATGGCTTTTACAATATCATTGAAACTGTATATTGTGGTTATATACGATTAGTAAATATAATTTTAACATTATGCATCGTCAAATATGTCGATTGTATATAAGAAATCTGCCACCTAAATTTTTATAAACCAGCTATATGCGTGAATAATCTTGAATTCGTAAATGGACAAGAAAATTAAACTAAAGATACTATAGAAAAAATATGCAATAACTAATATTTCATCATTGTACGCGACTTTTTATCCTTTAAGTGGACAAATCTTTTCGTGGAACATGAATTTTTTTAATCCCGCAAATACAATAACCATACCGTAATATAAATATATATAATATGTGAGTTGTGTCATATAATATATGCAATATTGTATTTTGCTCAGTGAATATCTCTTCGAATGACATTGTACATCAAAGAAATATTTCTTTCTCCAAAGCACATAACATATAGCACATACTGTAGTATTTTGTACATACCTGTGTTACTTGAAAAAATTGTAATGCAAGTAGCAGATATTACCATAAATTGAAATCATATTACATACGCAAAAAATAAACTCATACTCGAGCAGTGATGTGGAGTCTATAAAAATTATTTACGCGTAAGTATACTATTGAATAAACAAACAGTAGCAAAAGAAATGAATAAGTAAACAATTATATATGTTATACTATCTTTCTATATTTATTATACCTTTTTCAAAGGAAAACAATTTTCTTAAACTTTTAATCTAATTTAGATATAAAATTGGAAGAGATTGAAAACATATAAATGAAAGAACATTTGTTTTACTAGCACGTTATATTTAAAACTATAAATGTAAACGTATTTACAAATGTACAAATTAAAAGTAAATTAATTAATTAATATTATTGAAGTATAAATTCATCATCTCCTACTTATATACTTCATATCATTTTTTTGCTGAATTATAAATGCCATGTGATGCTACTAGCAAATTATACCAGATTAAAACAAGAAGAATTGCATTTAGCAATAACAATTAGAATGTTAAGTATCTAAAGGATAAAATTCCTTGAAATATTTACATTAATTATATAATTCTTATGTTACATTTTACATTACATTATGACAATTAATAATTTTTAATCCTTAAAAAAATACGTGTATTTATCTACATGTATAGAGTATATACTTATATCACACAATCTGTCAGTTATCACAAATCACAGTATATGCCAACAATTAAATATCAGAAATTATAATTTCTAATGATTCAATTGTGTGTTCAATCCAGATGTATATACATCTTTATAATCAGAAATATTTTTAAGTATGTATAATTTATAAATGTATAGAGACAAATGAAAGAATTATGAGGATTTCATTTTACACAAAAACCGCAAATGCAACATCTTCACCTCATCGGTATTCAATTTCACTACACCTTCTTGATTGTCGATCGAAAGTAATGTGCCTACGGCTTCTCGCTCTTCGCCTATAATAACTTTCACTCGGTCTCCTCTCGAAGGTACTACTGGTTCTAATTGATCGCAGACCAAATTTACGACCCTGTCTTCCACGGGTAGAAATACGGCACACATACCGGCCTGATTGGTAAGAAATTATTTGAATAATTAAAATTTTATTAAATATTACGAATGAAACTATGTTTAATATACTCACAGAAATTCCTCGTATAACACCTTGCTGTCCTGCGAGTGCAGGATCCGGATGAGAACCGCGAACACGTACTTCTATGTCTGTTGTGTGCCATTCGCTATTATTAATGATTCCAGATGTAACTCCAGTATCTAAACATGCTCCAGGAGTTTGTGGATTGTACGGACTTCCAGGGACTCCTACAACGGACACAAAATGTATCATTCAATGAAACAGGACACTCATGACACTTAGGAAGTATTAAATAACATATGTATTGTGTGTTTTACCTGGTGTCATGGGACTATAACTCATTGGTGATGGAGTAGCAAATGCTCCATGTGGACTCGTAGTATATCCAGTTCCATTTGGGGACGGTGTAGCGACATAGCCCGCAGGACTTGGACTCGCAGTTGCACTTCCCGCAAGACTTGGACTAGGTTGATACGAACTGAAACTTTGTTCAGATCCATACATAGTACCAGGTGTTTGAGGAGTGAATGGACCACCGGTAGGAGGATAGCCGGGTCCATATCCAGGTGAACCGGCTTCTTCTATATTGTAACCATCAAAATCGTTTGTTCTCGCCGGTGTATTAGTGACTGTAGGATCCCATGCACCTGATTGACCAGGTGTCCGTGAACCATCATGAGATGGCGTCATAGAACCATAATGAGGAGTACGTGATCCATCTGTAATAGAAATATAATCGATTATTCCTAAATACTAGATTCTGAACAAATTTCAAGCGTAATTGTAAATGACTCACTTTCGTACATAGGCGTCTGAGATCCATGCATAGGAGTTTTGGATCCATCTCTTGCATACATTGGTGTTTGTCCACCAGCCGTGTACGCTGGTGTACGACTGTAACTGCTGAAACCACCGTCTTTCGTCGGTACTCCAACGTTTGCAATGTGAGATCTGTCCACGGATATCGTTTGACACGTCGAATGTAGTTCTACACGCGCAGTAGTTTCCGTAGCATCTTTAACTATGCCTACGTTTCCTTTATACGGTCCGCCAGTTATTTTTATAGTCGTTCCTATTAACTCTCTGTCTCTTCTTATACTTCCACCGCGACCTCTACCTCTATTACCGCCACTTCCTCCTCGTCCCATACCTCCTCTATATATACATAAAAAAAAAGTATATTTATCGTGTATTGAAAATATACTAAATAAATAAAAAGAAGACAACAAAAACATGACACTAACCCGCTCGGATGCATTGGCGAGGCAATTCTTGGTGACATGAAACCCGAGATTGAAGATACAGATGTAATAGCAGATTTGTTTCCACCAGAAAGTTGTAGATGTCTTGTTTTACAAACGAATATGCCTCCATTATCAACAAACATTCTTGAATGTAAAAATGCAAAACTTCTATAAAGATGTTTTATTTCACCACCTCTTCCTGCATGTGGCCCATCAATTACTTTAACAATATCTTTTTTTTGTATAGGATTTTGTTGAGAATCCAAAGCTACCGCATTTCTATTCTCTCGACGCTTCGTAAGTCCTTGTGGTCTAGCTTCAATCACTTTGCCATGCATAGAAAGAACATGGAAATTTTCACGCTCAAGACGAACTATAACACCGACTGTTTGAGCATCAAGTTGAACTAAATCACCCCATTGAAACTGGCCTAAACTATCAACACCAGTTGCCATATCCGAACATAATTGTAAATCTCTTGGAAGCACTTCCAGTTCATGCATCGATAAATCAGAGAACAAAACTACTCTATTTTGTTCGACTCTAACGATTAAACCTGTATCACCTTCGTATCGTCCCGCTACTACCTGTAAATTGAAACATACTTTATTTTTCTATGATTATATTTTACCGATTATAATACAAAATGTTTACTTACTTTTACATGATCACCCATTGTAAAGTATTTTCTCAATTCTGATGATTGAAATTCTAAAGCCTCCTTTAGCTCTTCATGTTTTGGCATGACCATTATCATGTTTCCATCTATCGAAACAATCTTGCCTTGCAAGTTTATCAATTCACCTTCGCATACTTCTACATTATCTCCATTACTGAAGGAATGTGTCACTGCTTGATCCTCTTTTCCAGCAGGTACTCCTGTTGTTGGAGTTCCGCTTAAATCTATCTCGATGCCTTCGGGTGCTTCCTCAAATCTCTCTAACTCGGAAAGAGTTGGCTTTACACCTTCTGATATAATAGCAGTTGTCGTGAAATTTTTATAGAGGAATCTGGGAAAAAATCATTATTTTAAAAAAGAGATGTAATATTAGAGATAATAGAAACTAGAAAAAATGTACTTACCCTTTTCTACTATATCTATTGCCTTCAAAAATTAAGAAATCTCCATCGCTGGTAACTTCTCCTCCAATAGCTCGAATTGCTTCTGGATCGAATGGTTTAGCAGGTGGTCTTCTTTTCTTTTTTCTTTTTAAAGCCTCAGATTCGCTTTGTGCAGTTCTTAAAGCACCTCGAGGCCGGGTATAATCTATTCTTGGCAGTAACTTTAAGTGCACTTGATTTTGTGCTAAATCAACATAATCTACCTGTGCGATATCATCTTTATAAATTCCTCTTTTCAATCTGACCCACTGTTTAGCCTTTAATCCTGTTTGTTCTTTCACAACTCTTAATACATCAGTCATTTCTTTAATTGGTACCATCTGCTGTTTCCATATACCCATTCTTAAATTTCCTACATTTTCAATAGCAGCTTTTATGTGTGGTTGCTTGTAAGCTTCTATATAAATATAACCTTTTACACCTTCAGGTACAACAACTGATTTGATTTGAAGTGGTTCTCCTACAAAAAAAAATATGAATAAAATTCATTAAGAAATATAGTTAATTATATTAGAATAGAAAACAACTGAAGAATATATGATACCAGAGAACTGATATGTAATAAATTTTCGCATTAATAAAAGTACAGTTGCTCTTTCTTCCCCAATACGGCATTTTATCATCCAGAGATTTGGATCTTTAACTCCAGGGAGTAAAGTTTGTTGAGTAATTTCATCACTCATCTCTTCACCTCCATCACCAAAGTGACGAACAGCTGCAGATTCATCTGCATATTTCTTCCTCAAATATTCTTCTATTTCATCTTCTTTTTGAGAACTAATATAAATTAGTTATAATTAATTATAATGAGGAATTAGTATAATTTATAAAATATACGTTATCATTTTCTAATATATTAAATATTAAAACTTACTCCCAGAGATTAGTGCCTCTACGTCTTCCTTCAATTTCTCTTGCAGTAGGTCCTAATTCATCTACTTCGTTCCCTACAATACCAATTTCTTGAGCTCCTTCTTCCCATTCTTCGTCATCTTCAACTTCATCATCTACTTCAGCTTCATCAATAATAAATCCACCAAATCTATCTTTTTTTTTTTTCTTTCTAGGTCTATCATCATCTTCTTCCTCTTCCTCTTCATCATACTCGCTACTACCATCCAGATCTTCACCTATAATCATAGAATATTATTGTTACTTTCATTTGCTATATAATATATCGCAAATACTCAAAGTATTTTACCTTCTGGTTCTTCTTCTGGTTCTACTATCTCTTCGTCACCAGATCTAACTTCCTCAGCTTCATCAGCTTTTGCATCTCCATCTTCTGATCTAAATGTTCAAAGATGGTAAATAGAAAGAAATTAAAACAAAACATTATATGAATTTCCATTTAGAAAAAAAACACTGTTTACCCTGATCCTGATCTAGAGTGTGATCGAGATCTAGAGAGACTTCTCGAAGGTGACCTGGAAGGGCTTCTACTGCGTGAAACACTACGATTTTCTTCTTGATCGCTTTCGCTACCTTCACCCCCATGATCACTTTCATTATCGGAAAAATTACTTCCTTCTGACTCGGACATATTTTATTTTTATTAAGAAAACTTTTAATTCACTTTAGGTTAATCTTTTGTTTATATTTCATATGCACAGCATAAAAGAATCTCGACGAGAATAAACGACTTTGGACCGGGTGTTCACAACACGATAGAAAAAAATGGAAAAAATTGCGTGATAACACAAATAAAATCTTATCAATAAACAACTGTATTTGCTTAAATAAACAATAATACAAATGATAACTATATCAAATGTTCTGATTATGTTGCTAGATCATGACGAACACTGTTTATCGCAGCACTTCCGTATCACGTGGCAGTGGACTTGTTTAAAAATTGTCAAAATAAAAAAAAAAGATAAAAAAAAAAAAACGTGTACCGCACGTTAGCAGAGCTTCTTTCCTGGCACGAGCGTTGCTTACCAACTGTATACTGTTATAAGGGGCGGCAACATCGTTGGCGGGAATGAGTGATTCATCGAAAACTTGTGTGAATGTATATAAAAATAACTGGGTAAAATTCATTTCCTAAATGAGTAAACTTTTTAATGCAGCTATTATACTATAATGTTATATCATTAAAAGATAGAAAAAGATGTAATAAATATTTCAGGTAATTTTATATAATAATTGGTTTTTAACCAATTCTTTATCAAGTTAAAGCAAATAGAAAATTATACTGAAATCATATATAGAGAGGAGTCCAGATCGATTGGAATCGGTCTAACTGTCAGGCTTACCAACTTTTATGATTGATATAATATTACTATTACAAAATATAATAATATTTTATATCTCAATGTTAAATATAAATAATTACTTAATTTGCAATAGTCTATAGTTTTTAATATGATAATAAAATAGTACTTTTATTATTGTTATCTACTAACAAGACAATTTTTTACTTCGTGGCGTCTCCGCTATGAATGGTTCAGTATTTACATCTATTTCGTTCATGTTTCGCTCTTAATTCGTTGCCAATCACTTGAAATAGTTTAATGGAGGTAATGTGTACGTAGATTGAGTCAGTAAAGAATTAAAAATTTTTTATGTTCTAAAAATAGTCACGAATAATAAAGAAAATTTTTGTAAGTATTCCACTATGCATTATGTAAACTAATTTTCTATGTAAATAATATAAAATATTAATTCAAAATATTAATTCAAAATAATCAAATATAATTTTAAACAATTGTCAAAAAATATTTTAGGATAACTTTTTGTGATTATCATTTTATTCTAATATGTCTTGTTTCTTTTAAATATGATTGTATAAAATAATAGAATTAAAAGCATGATAAGAAATTGATTAATTTGTTATGATATGGACAATTCTATAAATTAACTATATGTATATTTTTTAAGTGAGATGTCACAGATTACTGTAACATCAAGTGTAATGGAAAGAAGCATTCATGAAATGTTAAAAGATGCTCCTTCTTTAAATGAGAGCGATAGTGCTGTTCATTCTGGAACACCTCCACCACATGTTCCAAATAATTGTAGTGGAGATAATTTACCTAGACCAGCTACCATAAATTTAACTGTAGGTAGCTCGGTGCCACAAACATGTATGTACATATTATTTGCTATAATATTTTTATTATATTAATTATTTAAGTATATAATAGTAAATAATTGTTAATCATATAAAGATGATTATAATATTTGATTTAGAAATAAATTTGATACTAATTTTTTAACAGCAGTGAATGTATCTCCAAACACACCTATTCAAAATGGAGATACACAAACAATGCGTACAGCTCAAAGTAAAATTGAAAGTATTAAAAATTGGAGTATTTCTACATATAAATGTACTAAACAACTTATGTATGAAAAACTTGGGAAAACATCACGTACCGTTGATTCTGGTAAGTTTTTATCAATTAAATAAATTGATAAAATTGATACAAATTTTTAAATATTACTTTGATTAATTTCTTTTTAAATAAGTACTTCTTTTTTACACGTAAGTTATTTAAAAATTATTTTAATATAATACAATTTATGTATAATTTACAATAATATTAAACTGTAATATGTATAATGTATTATAAAATATAATTTTATGGATTAAATATTTCTAGAACTTGAGAGTCAAATTGAATTATTACGAGATACTCAAAGGAAATATTGCAATATCTTAAGATTATCTCGGGCTTTAGCCTCTCATTTCCATCATGTGGTACAAACTCAACATGCTTTAGGAGAAGCATTTTCTGAATTAGCACAAAAATCACCTGAGTTACAAGAAGAATTTTTGTATAATTCAGAAACACAAAGAAATTTGACTAAAAATGGGGAAACACTGCTAGGGGCTTTGAATTTCTTTGTATCTTCTGTAAATACTCTTTGCAACAAGACTATTGAAGATACTTTACTAACAGTACGTCAGTATGAAATAGCACGGTAAGAAAGATAACATTTTAAAAGAAATATTTTTACATTAAAATAAAACTGCAAAATAATATGCATCTGTATATAATGAATGTGTTTTATTATGTAACAGAATTGAATACGATGCATACAGAACAGATCTTGAAACACTAGCACAGGCTATAAAGTCGGATGGAAATAATGCAGCTAGATTAGAAGAAGCACAGTTAAATTATGAAGAACACAAACAAAATTTTGAAAAATTACGTTCTGATGTTTCAATTAAACTAAAGTTTTTAGATGAAAACAGAGTATGTTTAAATTTATTAAATATTTAATCATATATTTATTATGGATTATTATTTAAAAGTTTTTTTCTTTTAGATTAAGGTAATGCATAAACAGTTACTCCTATTTCATAATGCAGTATCTGCTTATTTCTCTGGGAATCAAACTGCATTAGAAGCAACGCTTAAACAATTTAATATTAAAGTTAAATCTCCAAATTCATCTTTACCATCATGGTTAGAACAGTAGTCTTTGATAATGTGTATTTGAAGATCATGAAGAATATAAAAGAATGCATTCGTCCATACGAATCTCCTTTAACACAACATACAGTAAAGGTAGGATTCCTAAATATCAGGATAGTTATTCGTACATATTGAGCTGCCGTACATATTTTATCAGTTTAAATCATTTATAAATCAGAAAAATGTATTATATGATGTAAAAATGACAGACTGAATTGTATTGATTATAGTTTCTCTGTACTAAGTCATAAAAAACCACATTTAGTGTCTATGCATCTTTTTGAAAATAGATGTCCCACCTATTTTTCTTATTAATGGAGATATCAAATCTGATATTTACAATCACGTATATATCATATTCTCCTTAATGAAAGAAGTTGCTGGATATTTGTTTTCAAGAAGGTATTAAGTACTACTAATAATAACCCTAAAAACTTCAGAAATTTTTTTATTGTTAATTTATTTACTTATTTAATATATTTTTTATTTATCTAATATGTATTACAAATATACAATTATATTATAATATAATAAAAAATGATACTTAATCAAACTTTTCCAATTAAATTTAAAATTAATATTTTCTTTTGTTTTTGGAGTTTATAGGGTTAATTATAGAATTGCTTGGGCAGTGCTTAAAATAATAAGAAAAAGATCTGTTAAAGGATCATGACAAATATTTAATGCTTTTAACTTTTTTAAGTCAATGTATGTTTAATTTTGTATGTCTTCAACTTCTTAGTGAAATTTTCATGTATATAAAAATTATTCTGATAAATTAATATATATAAAATTTATAAAATGTGTTAAAAGTAATATTAAATAGCTTGTTAATATTTTATTTTTTCAGTTCATATAATAGAAAGAAATTGTCTATTAATATGATACATATTACTACTTACAGGGGAATAACTATTAATTAGTTAATAACATTATCATAAATACTATATAATTTAATCTAAATAATTTGATCAGTTTTTGATTTTCAAAAAAAAAAAAAAAAAGAAAGAAAGAAAAAAACAATCGAAGTTGTTATAAGATGACAATCTTAATCAATAAATTCCAATATACTTTGAATAATAATAAAAGACAAACATTTTTTTCTAATATATTTATTATTTATAAAATTTATAGAATTATTATCGATTAAAACATTGAAAAAGTAACTTTGATAAATTTTTTGAAGTACAATATAAATATCTTCCTAAGTATCTATCATAAAGAAATAATTATATGTAAATAAATATTGAATAATTAATTTCTTTTTTACATGTTGAAAGCAGATATAATAAATAATTTATTCTACAAGCTAGTCAAATTTAGTATTATTCTAATTAGCAATATACTTACATTAACATATTTAATTTTATTATTTTTTACAATTTTGCATAATTATTTATGATACGAATAACTCAAAATATAATATAATTTTATCATTATATTTTAAGGAAATCATTCTGGTAATATAACATTAGATTGTTATGCTTGTTATATTGTTATATTCCTATACTTTTGATTATTTGCACATGCTTAAATGTAGATATTAACATAAAAAAATAAAATCTGTTTTATTAGAGGAGATTATCTTATGATCATTAATGCGATATTAAAAATTTTTCAAGTTGAATCTTCTGAAGCAAATATGATATATAATGACTACATCAAGTATGCAAAATGTATGTAAACCAATGTTACACGAAATGTATACAAGAAGTACACAATGTTTGATGATTGATTATGAAAGATCATAATTATAAGTAGTGTATAATTCTGCTTTAGTATATTATATTATAGATATTTTATTTAATATGTTTTATGCTTATTCATTGTGGAGAATGTGAAAAATAACGTTTTAATATTAATAATAATTTAATTATTGTTAAAACCATTCCAGATATAACTTTAAATTATCAATAGTTTAGGAGATATGTAAAAGTTGCTATATATAAATGCATATGAAAGCAGTTACTAGCTAATAAATTTCTAGGTGACTGTATGAAATAATTTACATGGAAACAATATACGGCTTAATAATTTTTTTATATGTAAGAAGAAACGTAGTTTGTGTAAAGTGTGTTTCAGATTCAGTGATTGCCTCTTTTTTGGCTTCAAATTACACATTATGCAATAAAATAGAAATAAAATTATTATTCATAGCCTCTATTTTAACTTATCAAATTTTCATAAAACAAATGCAATTATATTTTGTTAACAATTATATATAAAAAGCATATTCTACTTTGCAAGATCATGTGTTTTACACATTACTTGTGTTTTTCATGTATAAACTGAAATTATAAAATATAATTATTTATTTGCATATAAAGAAGACAATTTTCTAATAGTTTTTTTCAAAATTTGAAGTACCAAAAGAGATAATTATCAAATTTGAAACGTTCTATCTAGTATGTTCCTAATTATAATGTTATTGTGTGTGTATATTATGTGTATACAAATTCTTAATAAATCAATGCTTATATAATCTGTAATTTTTTTTAAATATGACAGTCATAATGATCTGATAAGTTTGTTATTGTATTATAATTATTATTGATGTAAATATTAATCTTAAATTTAATTTTAATTAGAATGCATATTACTATATAAATACAGTATTTTAAATTTCATAAATATTTTTCCTATTCAAAGCAATGAAATTTTTGTTTTATTTAAATTTGATATTAAAAATCTTAGTGAAGATATGGATAAATATGGTAAGTAAAGAAAGTACAATTTCTTATAGAAATAAACATATTATTATAATTTATGATATAGCTGTTCCTACTTTCTGTTCATCTTCTGATTGTGCCATTATTGCTGCTTGATTATTCAATTCTTCTATTCTTTTACGAACTAGAATAGGTTGAATTTCCATATATAATTCCATAATTTTGTGATTTGCATGTATATGCTTCTCTGTACAATTTTTTATACATAAATCCTGTAAATAAAAAATATGTTTTTAACACACTTCTAAAGATTTCATTACAATATGATTAAAATGAAAGACACATTACAATATGATTAAATTTTTAAGATATATTACTATTGATTATACCTCGTTAGAAGTTATTTCTCTAGTAAGGAATGTATCGGCACATCTCTTGAAGCAAGTCTCTGATATTTGATTATATACAAGAAGAAAGTCTCGAAACTATAAAAAAAAGAATATAAGACAATTTTTCTATACTTCCTCTTAGTCTATAAGGCATAATTTAAAAGCAAGTTACATTTCTCAATTGAAGAAGATCCATTTTAAAGTTTGATGGTAAAGTAAATTATTAAATTATTATATTAGTGAAAGATGTGCAAATTAAAATATCTCAATTCATTTATAAATAAGTGCTTTTATAACAACATATATAACCTACGGGGATTATATCTAGTAAAATGTTTGTTAAAGCGCGAAGGGAATAATATGATTTTTTATAGCGAACTTAAATTAATATATTTACAAGATAAATGAATTGGTCGAAGATATAATGTAGAATAAATGAACAAATAACAAAATGTTTATAAAAGCGAAAAACAATTACAAATAGAAGCCTACGATCATTTACTCTTAGACGTGATATTAAGATAGACGAGCTTCTTTTTCATACAATATTGGTAATGGCTCTCGCTGCGGCTATCAGAGGACGTTCATTGGTTATAATGTTATTAATGTCTTTCTAACCATTAAAGTAATAGGTCAAAATTTCATAAGGATGTAAAATGTAGTATAAAGAAATTAACCAATTTCAATCGAGTATTAGGCTTTCCGTAACTCCACTTTTGTCTATAAAACTTAAAACACAACATCGAAAATTTTCATAAAAATAAAAGTTTTACGATATATTTCTTCTGCACAACCAATCACAAATAATCATATAGTACGCGCTTTAGTTTGAAATTTAATACCAAAAGTAAGTAAGGTTATGTATTAACGTTGTTTAGAGAAATGAGTGATCATAATCAATGTTGTAATACGTTTGATAACTTTGAAAATGAAAGTGTTAAAGAAAGTGATGAACTACTCATCGATGCTGTGAGAGCATATCCACATCTTTATAACCACAAAGATCCTAATTTTAAAAACCATTTGATGAAAAAAAATTCGTGGAAAGAAATAGCCTTAACAGTAAATATACCAGGTAAATAAAACCATTATTATTAAATGATGATTATATACTATATTAATATATATGTGTATTAATAATTATTATAATATATATTTAGGTTCTCTATCTTCTTTGTTTGTTTCATTATTTATCAATAAAAAAATACATCTTTTTATAGTTTCTGAGTGTCAGATCCGATGGGTAAGACTTCGTGAAAGATTCGGAAAAGAAAAACGTCAAAGAGAGTTGGATTTAAAGAATGGCAATGGAATTAGTCAACGTAATATTTTCATATATTACGAAACTATGTCATTTCTGAATGATCATATTAAAAGAAGAAGGTAAGTTTATGAATAAATAATACAAATCGATGTTCTGCTTTATTGCTATATATTTGATATCAAATGTTATATATCTTCCTTAGATCTTATACGAATGTCTCAAATTTAAAACGTCCAAAGAGGATAGAAGTCACGGCAAATAAATCACATACATGTATTTCATTGTTTGATTCTTCGTCTACAATTAAAAAAGACGACCAAAAAATGAATCTTTCAATGGATAGTACAATTATTAAAAGTACAGAATCTCCAATCTTCAAAACTACCTCACAATTCTCAAATATAATAGATGAAATACCAATTGAACCATGTGCAAACTTCTTAACATCATTCAAACAAAATTTCATATCAGACACTATTCCTGCTTCTTCGTCAATGACATCACTCAAAAATAGTCACTTAAGTTTAACTGGTCCTCTTAGACATTTTTCGGATCTTCCTCATAATCTTCATAAATCTGATGAATCAACGAGAAACTCGATCCTTTCAATGCATGAATCCACCTCTTCTCCAGCAGCAACAATTTTTCAAACAACGCCATTTTCACGAAGACCACCATTTAAGAAAAAAAATAATTCGGTCGAATTAGAAAGTTCTTTGATTTTACTTTGGCAAACTATGCACCAACGTCTTCTGGATAATCATAATTCCGAAGTGACTGATAGCTCGGACGAAATTTTTGCAAAGTTAATTGTTAATCAATTAGAAAGATTACCATTACATGAAAAACAAAAACGGCAACAAGCAATCATACAAATTTTGTATGAACCTTATAACTCTTGAGTAGATGAAAATGACACCAAAGCTATGAACCATTTTGATATTTTAAATAGCATATTATTTTATGTTGTACTTTTGCATTTTATATTTTACTTTTTATGTCCTTCATGCACCTTCATAGTCATGTTCAAGAAAAGAGGGATATTTTAGATTTGTTTCTTCGTATTATTTTTCTTTATATAAAATATATATAATATATTATTATATATTTCGCAATAACGAGGAAATTATATTGTTTTGACATAATGATAGATAATATTATATATTTTGCAACAAAGAAATTTATGATAGAAAATATTTTCAATAAGTATTTATATTGAAAATTTATTATACATATAAATACAAGATTCCAAATTTCAATTATTTCATTATTTACACATTTTCAATTTATATTTATGGTTAAATGTGAGCTTGTATTTATTTTATTTAGTAACTATATTTTATTTATGAAAAAAATTTAGAAAGTATTGAATCAGCTGAAGTTAAAAAAATTTATACTTAAGTATTATCTTAACTTCAGGTACTAAAGTTCTGTGATTTTTTTTTTTGTTAAAAATGGTCTAACTTTTTCTAATAATTTATTAAAAATTGAAATCATCATATTTATATATCAGAAGAACATATGTGAATCAGCTTTTATTTTTTGAATTAGATGAGAAAAATCTTGATTAGTACCTATGATTAATAGGTCGTATCCACCATTAATAATTTAACCACATTTGAGAGTTTTTTTACTGTAATACTATCAACCCCATAATCACAATCAGTAGTCCTGCAAATATTCTGCCTTTTTCTTTCATCATCTCTTGGTATTTTGCTTTAATGGATGATCTAGAAAATAATTTTCTTTACACATATATAAACTTACTATTTTTCCTTGTAAGATATTCATGACTTGGATTTTTTACCAAGATTGATAAATTTTATTCTAATTCTTATTACAGATTTTTTCCAGATCAACATTAAATTAAGAAAGTAAATACAAATATAATATTTTAATTAAACATATGTTTATGGCATAAGATATTTCTTATTAAATGTAAATGATTCTAATATTCATATATTTAAATAGATTTCATATTTATGTAAAATCCGCAATTTAATACAAAATTGTTAGTAAATTATGAAAAATTTATTGTTAACATTTCTAGGTTAAATAAGTTTATAAATGGAAGACGATTTTTCATGTTTACTATTGGTTGAATTTTACATTTAAACCAACTTGTTATGAACTATTTTAAGTTTACATTTTAAGTTTACAGCTTAAATTCTTACAAACTTTTGTGTACGATGGCCTTACGTTACCATCTCAATGCTGTGTTATGATGCTATATGCTTGCAAATTGCTACATTACGGTTAGTATCGTAAAAGATGTGTGTGGCATAAAAGAAAGTAAGAGTCACTTCGACCAACTTCGATTAACTTTAATCAATATTAACTCGATCAGCAGTGTAACCAACAGCAGAATTTTTAATTGTATGTCGTTTTTAGTTATTTTCTTGATATCAATAACCATTTAAAAATTGTATACATAGTATGGAAATATAGATATGTATTCTCTTAGTTATTTTAATTATTGTTTTGTCTCATACTTTGTATAGAAATTGGAAGTGAACGTGGCATAGCCATCATGTTATATAGTAATGATATGTCGTCTACCGTTTGAAATTCAAAATTAACTTATAGTTTCATAGATAAATTTCACAGGAATAATAGAATAATATCTGTATTAGCATATTTATAAGCATTTAATCTGTATAAAAATAATCAATTATAAATAAAAAGCATTAAACTTAAATCAATTGATAATTTGTCTAATATCATTAAGAAACTATAAAACAAGTACAACGATGCTGCCATCTAAAATTTTACTAATATTAAATTAAGAAATTTATGTATATACACACATTTCTTATATTTTCACAAATCAGACCTTCAAACTACTATTTGTAGCTATAATCTGTTACGACTAAGTCAATTTGTACATTATTACATTTTATCGGAATTTAATAGATTATGTATTTATATAATAATAATTGTAAAGAATTAGACGAATTTAATACTTTGCTTAAAAACTTTTGGAATGTTATAAAACTTGAATTTGTTAACTTCAACTTTCATTGTTATGTAAAATAGTGATATTCAAATTAAAAACGGATTAATTTGCTCGGGATTTGACAATAACAATAAATAAGTTCCAATTAAAAAAGTTACGAGTGTAGTTGTGTTTAATCACGTGTTCTACTTTAGTATCAGTTTCGTTGTATCACGTGAAAGAGGTCAAAAAATAAATTTCATTTTAATCTCTTATCAATGACAAAGAAATAGGTATGTATGTTTATCAATATATTTTTCTTACTTTCAGTATTCCACAATGACATTTTATTCTAAATAATATTATAACATTATGAATGATTGTTTATGAATGATTTGTTTAATAAAATATTATATTTCAGTAATTTATCATGTTTCAGGTAACTTTAAGATTTTTTGAATTATTACTACATTTATCCACTTATATATTTGCAGGTATCATTTGCAGATAATGCTAAACATTAAAAAGTGTCATAAGAAAGAACGTTTATAATCTTGGTATAACCAAGGTAATTTGTAAATTCTAAAATTTAGATTTTAATAAAGCGATGAATGCCGCTATTGCCTTATGTACATTTTGTGAAATACATGGACCTAAAGTAATATTTACAACGCAAACTTATCGCAATTATGATAATCAAACTACAGAAAAGTTAAAATTTTATGGACCAAAAGAAATATTAAAACAAGCACAGACTACAATAGATGAAGGACAACAAGAATGTGAAGGTTGTCAAAGTATTAATAATTTAAAATACTTGAGTAATGAGCATGATACCAGAACATCTTTTTTATCTGCTCAACAACCATTGACTCAAGATATTGAAATTTTATTAAAACATGCATGCATCAGGTAGTTTATATTTACATTATTTTTTATCATTTAAAATATATATATATTATAAATATTATATTTTATTAGGAGTCTCAGTTGTGAAGTACATCCAGGCAAAGAAGGTGTTTGCTATTTTGGAGATGAATACAGAGGGCATGTTTTAAGTCGTACTTTTACATTAAAAGATGCCCAGGTGAATTATACAACGAAAAAGCATGTTTGGTAGCTATTACAACAAATTATTCAAATCATTTTAATATTAGAGTTTTTTATATTATAATCTGTTAAAAGTCAAATTATATATACAAGATATAACAAAACTACATGACAAAACTTCAGGAATGGATTTCTTATATGTAGAAAAGAAGAATAGATTCTATCAACGTGAGTCTAAAAATGCTTAATTTTTTAGTTATAAGACTTCCAATTATGATTTTAGTGCATTGCCATTTATCAAATTATAAATTTAAAAAAAAAATATTATTATATATAAATACGAATGCATTTATTTGAGTACTTACATTATCTCATCAATACACTAGAATGAATAATACATATTCAAAACTGTGACAATACTTAGCAAGTTTCTAAGCTAGGAATTTTATGAGATGACAAGCTGATGTCTGTATTCATGAATGAGATGAATATATCAAATATTTGATATAAAAAATATCAGTAGGGCATATCATAATTCCAATAAATCAATATAACTGGAATACATTAAGATTATATTTGAAAGTCTTATAACTCATAAATTAAGCATTCCCAAACCCATATTAATAGAACCTATTTTCCTTCTCTACTTAAGAAGAATTTATACCTGAAATTTTACCTGAATATTATTACCTGGATATTATAGTTTTGTTACACTTGGTATATTAAAAATCATATTTTGTTTAAAGATTTTATTTCATTTTTCTTAATCATCAAAAGAAACATTTACTAATCTTGATAAAGCTTAGGTACATTAATAGTAAAGTGTAATAAATAAAATAAATATGAACATATTGATATATAAAATTTCTTCTAATATCAGATTCACATTTAATTATTTTTACAGGCAAGAGGCTTTCGCAGATGGTGCAGCTTTATTGTTTTTATGAGGGATAAGCAGTTTTTATTGAACATGTGGCCATTTTTAATTGATAATCTAAGAGAGGTCATTAGAGAATTACAGGACTGTGCAGAAAGAAAATACAATATTGAAGAAGCTGAATGCCCACAAAGAACAATGCGTTTGATTACAACAAATAGCAGCTCAGGCTCCTGTCATAATTCAACAAAACAAGTTAGAGCACTTAGCAGTATAACAAATGAGAAGCATGTTTATGTCAGGTATAAAAAATACTTTATATTGCACAAAGTACAGATATATATTTTTAGATTTTTCTAGAATCCACATGTGGCTTGTATGGATCCTTAGTGCAGGTGCTAGACATTTTATAGAAATTTTACCAATGAGTTTACTAGATAAAGAACTTAATTACAATTTAGAACATCGTATAGGTTAGTATAATAGATGAAAAAAATTTAGTTAAAACATATATGTATATTATACAATGAAATTACATCATATTTTTTAGAAACTGAAGAAGGATTCACTTTGGTTAATACAAAATTACCCGTAAATTTGAACTTAAATACAGAAGAATCTCAAACATCAGAGTTTTCTGAGATTTCAAATAATGCTGCTATTCTTATTCTAAGAAATTTAAAAAAAATAATTGGCAAAGATCAATTCAGACAATTATTATACTCTAGTTTAACTGGCATTCAAATTTTGGTGAGAGGTCCAAAAACTCAAAGAATTGAATTATTACATGGGTTAAGTTCACTAGTACCAAGAGCATGTAGAAGAGTACATACACAAGCAGTAGAATATCTGGATCTAAATAAATATAATTTTATTGGTATATAAAACTTGTAATTTTTATAATTTAAGATATTGTAATTTCTTGATGCACAGTGAAATTAAGTACATATAACATAATTCTTCAGGAGTGGACACATCTGTAGCTGTACCTTTACCATCTCCAAATGTATGTAGATTGGATATTATAGCTGATGAACATAAAGTTGAAAATACACCATCACATATAGTTAAATGGACTGGTTTACTCCCATTAAAACTTCCTACATTGTTAGTAAAACTTGAAAAATCGTTGGAAGATGAAAAACTCGGAAATTCTGTTCTTAAGGCACACTTTATTGCTTTACAGAAAGAATGGGCAAAGTAAGAAAACACAAATTATTAAGTATATATAAATTAAATATAAACTTTTCTTTTTTATATATATATATATTTGAATTTGTTACAGTATTGCAAGGGTTGTTCATGCAATGCGAGGCAGAGGTCATCGTGGAGATCTTTCTGGTCTCATGCTTAGTTTAGGAGCTGGCCCCCATGATAAAAAATTGTTAGATGCATGGTCTATGGGTTTACCATCAAATCCTGCATAATTTATGTTTTGAAGTTGTATGAATTGTAGTATACCATTGGGATACAAACATATTGTGTTGTTTCTTATACAAATCCTTTCCTAATTTTCATGTTCTTACAGTAGATTATTAAATATTAACTTCCTTTAGTCTTATATGATCTTAAAATATTAATTAAGTAAAGATTTATTGTCTTGCAAATTAAGGAGGTACACGGAGGTATTAAGGAACAACATTTTATAATAAAAGATAATGTAGTTAAGAAGAAAATGAGGAAGCCATTAAACTGTACTTATTTTAGATATAGTCATTGAAAAATAACAATAACTTTAAATTAATATTTTATTTATGATATTTACATAATAATAATAAAAATAAACTTATAAAATAAAATGATTTTTTATTAACAAGCCGATATTAAAGTGTTTTTATTTTTTATTTTCAATATATTTTTTATTTTTAATATTCAAATTTCCCAATATTCGAGGAGATTAATTTAATTTACACTCTGTATATACATACATGTATGAGTTTATAAGAAATAAAATATAAGATAATATCGTTTCATATAACATATATTTTTATCATAAATGTTTTATTTTATAGTCACACAGAGATATATTTATTTTATATTGTTAGGTTATTATAGTTTTTTTGTTAGGTTATTATTGTTTTTATATATATATTTTTTTTTTTTGTAAATAGCTATAACACCAAACATAACAAATATTTAAATTTTGCGGTTATGCATTTTGATTTGAAACACTTGATGGCGCTGGAAATCGTATATCTAGAAACAGATTTTACTTCTTTCATGTTCCTTTTTACGCATATGTGTTGCGGAAAAGTGTGCTTATTCGTGTGTAATTTTGTGAACGTTAATTCATCATTATAGGTAAATTTGATAATTAAAATAAATTATAAATATATATATTATGCTTATATTTATATTACAAATATGTTTTATATCTATTTTTACAAGTTATCTTTATATAATTTCCTATAACCAAATTATGATACCATGCTTTTATACTACAGAACTTAGAATTTGTATCATAGACAATTAAAATTTGTATTATAGAATTGTTGTACCATATATGTTTTAAATGATATTTTATCTTGTTTTTTTTTTATTTTTTTTTATAGAAATTATTGATATGAATATTGAAAATATGTTATGAATATATATATATATATATATATATATATATATATATATTGTTATTATCAATAAATTCAATAATTCTATAGGAAAAATAATATTATTATATATACTTATAACATTATATTAATTACAGAGTTTCAAAAATGAGTCGATTTTTTGCTAATGGTTCAGATTCTGAATCTGATAGTACATCTGAAGAAGAGCAAGTTCAAAGAGTACCAACAACAGCATTTACTGTAAGTATAGGTTTTTGTATAATATTTTGCTTTATAATAATTATTTTCTAATATATTTTATCACAGTTTAGCGATGAAGAGGAAGAAACAAAACGTGTCGTACGCTCAACCAAGGAAAAAAGATATGAAGAAATTGCTAATCTTATTAAACTCATAAGAAACTATAAAAAAATCAAAGATATGAGTAGTATGCTTTCTAGTAAGTACTTTTTATTCTAAAAATCTGGATTAATAAAGATATTATAATCATTCTATAGAATATGAATTATAATTCATATCTATACTTATATAATTACATTATTTTTTCTTAAGGTTTTGAAGATTTGATGCGAGCTTATCAAAAAGCTTTACCTGTAATAGCAAAAGAGGAAAGTGGTCAGACACCACGTTTTTATATTAGATGTTTAGTAGAAATGGAAGATTTCATCAATGAAGTATGGGAAGATCGTGAAGGACGTAGAAACATGTCTAAAAATAATTCTAAATCATTAACTTCCTTACGTCAAAAACTTCGTAAATACAATAAAGACTTTGAAGAAGACATTGGTAAATTTAGAGAAAATCCAGATCAAGATGATGATGAAGATGATGATAAAGGTTCACTTTGCAAGATTTTTATAAATTTGTTAAGTTCATCTAAATTTAATCATGTATAATTATTACAAAAATTATAGGTGAAGAAGCTGTGGAATCAGAAGAAGAAGAAGATAGTGCACTTGTATTTAAAAAGGGTAGTTCAGAAGCTAGTGAACCCGACATATCCAAATTTAAGGTAATTAACAATTTACAAAGCAAAGATATAAAATTACATATTTAAAAATCTGATCAAAATGTAACTTTTATTTACAATATTATAGAAGAGTATGGCTGATGGTGAAGATGGTAGTGAGAGTGAAACTGATTGGGGTAGCGATTCAGAGAGTGAAAGCACAAGTAGCGATGATGAGGGTCAATATCAAAATTATCGAGAACGTTTTATCAAAAAGTGAGCAATAATTATTATATTCTCTTTAGTTGATAGTTACAAAGGAATCTTATACCTTGATTTTTTAGAGCTGCAGATAAAGAAGAAGATGAAGATAAAGTAAAACGAAAAGAACAGAGAAAAGAACGCAAAGAAAAAGAACGAAAGAAGAAGAAAGATGAAGATGATGGCGAAGGAGAATGGGAAACAGTCAAGGGTGGTGTAGCTATTCCTTCAGAAAAACCAAAAATGTTTGCGAAAGATGCTGAAATAAATATATCTGCTGTTTTAAAGAAACTCTCTGAAGTAATTGCAGCTCGTGGAAAAAAACGTACAGATCGACGTGAACAAATAGAATTGTTACATGAGCTACAGTCTATTGCTGATGCCCATAATCTTGGACCAGCTGTAGCAGTTAAAATTAAATTTTCCATTGTTTCATCTATTTTTGATTATAATCCAAAAGTATCTGATGCAATGAAGCCAGAGTATTGGTCTAAGTAAGTACATTTTTTATAAGAAAATCTTTTAAGATATATTGTTTTATTAATATATTATTAATCTCCAAACTATTTTACATATAGAATATTAGAGCGTATTACAGAAATGCTTGACATGTTATTGAATACATCAGATATGATGATCTCAGAAACTGTCTCAGAAGATGCAGAAGAATATGAAAACGCTCCATATAAATTGCATGGTTGTGTTTTAACATTGGTAGAAAGACTTGATGAAGAATTTACCAAATTATTGAAAGAATGTGATCCACACAGTAATGAATACGTAGAAAGGTAATTGTGCTAAGCTTAGTGCGATAGTAAATAACCATTTTTAGCTATGAATATTTTTAAAATGTATCATTATAGATTGAAGGATGAAAAGCAAGTTGCATCGATTATAGATAAAGTTCAAGAATATCTTGAAAGACAAGGAACAGTATCAGAACTTTGTCGTGTTTATCTACGTAAAATTGAACACCTATATTATAAATTTGATCCCAATGTTCTTAAGCAAAAGGAGGTATATTATGAACATTATTAATTTAAATGCTACATCATTATATTTTGATATATCATAAATATAAACAGTGATTGGATCTGTAACACTTTGAATCACTTCAAGTCTGTATTGTAGATATGGTAACAATTCGAATCACTTTGAACTTGATTGGAAGCTTAAAAACTCTTGCATAAATAATGATATTAATGAAAGTAATGTAAAGTATGTGAAGACCTTTTTCATTATGTTATTCTTTATAATAAGATATTAATCTCTTTATTTTGAAAAATCATTAGTTTAAGAGATATATTAATTTCAATGTTATTAAAAAGTATAAACCTTTACTAAAATGTAGGAAGAATAGTAGTAATTAAATAGTAACAGTAATATTTAAATTAAAATATCTCCTAAACTAATAATTTGTTAAGGTACATGAGTTAATACTATTTTTATAAAGAATAGAGTTACATCAATTAATGTTCACATAATTTTTACGAGTCCACTCATGAAAAAACTTATAACATCAGAATATATACTTTTCAAAGTCATTAAATTTCTATCTGAAATATGTTTTATTGAAATTATTATTAATGCAATAATGAAAGTGTTAGATGTTTCACCTTGTATATAGATTTCAAGTGTTTCAGATCCTACCATTAATTATAAATATTTAATGAATCAATTCTCTTAGGGGGAACTTGGATCAGAAGTAGTTACATCAGTGCAAGTAATGGAGAAACTTTGCAGATATATTTATGCTCATGATAATACTGATAGACTGAGGACACGAGCCATTCTTTCACATATTTATCACCATGCACATCATGATAATTGGTTTCGTGCTAGAGATCTTATGTTAATGTCACATTTACAAGAAACGATTCAACATTCCGATCCAGCTACTCAGGTGATTATAAGTATATAAATAAAATCTATTAATTAAAAATTATTCCTACGATTAACAATCATTATTTGCAGATATTACATAATCGTACAATGGCACATTTGGGATTGTGTGCATTTCGTCATGCAAATATTAAAGATGCACATAATTGTCTTGTTGACCTTATGGTAACTGGAAAAGTAAAAGAACTTTTAGCACAAGGTTTACTTCCACAACGACAACATGAACGAAGTAAAGAACAAGAAAAAATAGAAAAGCAAAGACAAATGCCATTTCACATGCATATTAATTTAGAACTTTTAGAATGTGTTTATCTTGTTTCTGCAATGCTTATTGAAATTCCTTATATGGCTGGTATGTTTATATACATTAATATTTTTTCTTTTTATAAAAATTATTATTTTATTTGATAACTCATTTATATTTAGCACATGAATTTGATGCAAGAAGAAGAATGATATCAAAAACTTTTTATCAACAATTAAGATCAAGCGAACGTCAATCATTGGTCGGACCACCAGAATCTATGAGAGAGCATGTTGTTGCAGCAGCAAAAGCAATGCGTAATGGAAATTGGTTAGCCTGCAATAACTTTATCATTAATGAAAAAATGAATGCAAAGGTAATTTCATCGTTACGATTTGATAAATATAGATTATGTATTATCTCATTTTTGTTTTTAGGTTTGGGATTTATTTTACCAAGCTGATAAAGTACGCACAATGCTAAGAAGATTAATAAAGGAAGAATCATTGAGAACTTATTTATTTACATATTCACATGTTTATGATTCTATTTCAATGCCTAAACTCGCAGAAATGTTCCTATTAAAACGATCAGTTGCTCATTCCATCATTAGTAAAATGATTATCAATGAAGAGTTAATGGTACGTTAAAAATGTACGTATATCTTTTATATTTTATAAAATAATGTGGAATTCGTAATTTTAGGCTTCTTTGGATGATCCAACAGAAACTGTTGTAATGCATCGAAGTGAACCTAGTCGTTTACAGTCACTTGCATTACAACTTAGTGACAAAGTGAATAATTTCGTAGATTCTAATGAACGTATTTTTGAAATGAAACAAGGTAATGTATTTAAACATAGCATGTATATTGTCTATATTTTCTGGCATGTACATAAATATATAATTGTGTGTTAATTATAGAACTTAATTTTAATATATAAATACATATTATTTTAGGAAACTTCTTCTCAAGAGGGAATCAAGGAAACTTTCGCGATCGTCAAAATTATAATCGACAAGGACAAGATTGGGGAAGACAGAGACGCGATCGTGATCGTGATCGTAATCGAGAAGAAAACCGAAATTATTGATATAATTATAAAATTATTTACTTGAATGTTTAATATGTAGTATTATTATTACATTGTTTACGTTCACTTATAGCATGCATACATAAGATAAAATTTTGAAAACTGTTCATTACGAATGAGGTAAATCATGTCACTTTATTTTCCAGAAATTCTTTATATAAAATTAATAAATAATATTCAAATTAAATATAATTTTACATGATCATCTCATATTTCTTGTATCTTTTCAATAAGTTTATTACCAGTTATTATACTATCACTTACGAGAACAAGTTTAATACCCATTGATTTTTCTATAAGTCTACATGCAGCTATTTCTGCGTTAGAGATACCTCCAATAATACAGATTACAATTATTTTTGGTGACAATATACCACGCTGACCATTCATAATACAATCTGGTAATTTTAATATTTCATCGAAATTTTTGACTTCTTTATCTTGATTCACGACGATATTTAAAATTTGTGCCTGAAAAGGAAGAATTAATTACTATAATTTTTTATCTTATTACGAATTGAAATATTTAAAGAAACATAATACTAACGATAAGTGGTATATAAGCATTATGAAAAACATAGCTGGGACATGTAGAACTTTTTGATTCAATTTTTGTATTATTTGGTAAAAGTTTTAAACGTTGTACATTACTAGTCCATTCATTACTTTGATCTGTTAATCTATTAATACCACTGTCTGTTTTAATTTTTAATAAACCTACGTTCTGCAATTTATAAAATAATGGAATATTCTTGTAACCATGTGCATGAAGGTGTAATTTCTGAATAGATTGTAAATCTGAAGAAACAATGCCATCATTACAAATGGATAAGAGACACAAAAGACGTAAACATTTCAATGGATTTTCATCTGGAAAAGAACAAATATTTTTAATTTTACTATAAAAGATTAAAGCTCTTATACTTATTACCTATATTTCTCTCAATATAGTTTAAACATTCTTTCCTTCCTTTACGTTCAAGTATCAATTTTTCAATGCTTTGCAATGTTTGAAACTCGGATCCTAATGTGTCTACAATTGTTCGACAAGCTGATATATGAAAAACCAATTGTTGTGTCATATCTCTTGATTTTTGTAATTTTGTTGTTATATATTGTCCCATTTCAGCAAGTTTCATCGTTTCTATTGCTTCTTGTTCAGCTAATATCAAACAGACAGTAGATGTCATTATTGACGTAAAAATAGTAGAAGTCATAAGATCAATATTAAATAGAAAAAGTACATTTAAGTGATTTAGTCTTTTCATGTAATATTGGGAAAACGTTACTGCAGGGTATGTCACGAACTTCTCCATATATTTGGTCTTTATCAGGATCTAATTTTGTTTGTGCTTTACCAGTATATATCATACCCACATTTATGTCGAAAACTTCATTTAATAAACTTGAGTATGTTACTGGTGTCAACAGTGTAGTAACTTTATCATAATTTCTATCCATTAAAATAAAAGCACCAATTTCATTTTCCGTTTTACAAGATTTTACAGATTGTTTTATAGATTCAATAAATCTTAAAATTTGTTGACTATATTTTCCAAAAGACAGTATAAGTTTGGGTGAACCAAGCACAAGGTACAAAGACCACAAATTACGTGCCATTGCAGGTAAAAGAGTCCCATCCTTATAATAATATAAGTCCGCAAATATTGAATTTTCAAAAGATAAAACATTTCCATCTAATCGTATTAACTCATAACTTAATGGATATATTGTAATTAATCCACTGAGTCCTGAATAAACATCAAATAAATAATATAGACAGTAACTTTTCAATTATAACATATAATAAAAAACTGACCTTCTTCTTCTATTAATGTATGCAATACAGTAGGAATAAATGGTACAACTAATAAATGATGACAGATTTGTACATGAGATGTAACATGAGATATCTCGGATTGAATTTGATCCAGCACTCTTTTACAAGAAATTAAATTACTAGACACCAAAAATATACGTTGACTATTTGATAGTTTCAATCCTTGTTCCAACTTATATATTTTATCAACTTCATATTGTCTATATGTATAAAATACCATAAGAATAATTTATTATTAATGAATAAATATAATAAAATCAATATATGTAACTCACTTGAGTGTGGTGACTCCTATAAAGCTATCGAGTATTTTTATAAGTTTCTGTTCTATTATTAAATCTTTTGTACCAGGAATTGTATCTAATATTTCAATAAATTTTCGTTGACTAATTTGTTGCAAAGCATTAAGTCTATCATGTATTGTTATATCCATAATTATAAATATTTATTTTTAATCATTTATTTATATCATAAACAATAACTTTAACATATCCCATCTCTATGGTTTTTTTATTATGTTTGTAAATCTTCATGCAAATGTGTAGATAAATATTTATGAATTATTATATTTTAATCTAAAAGTTATATCAAATATATATACATATATTCTGATAAATATGTTATTTATATAAATATTAAAATGATATTATGTACCAACCATATACATATATACATATGTTAGCAAATTCAGTAAATACCATATATGTGAATACATGCATACATGAATTTTAATCATACAAACTGATATTACAGTATCATATCCACTAGTATATACCTATAGAAACTATTGGTAATGCTGTAATTAATATGTACTAGTATTGGACAATATTTATATCAATTTATAATTAAAGATTAAAATTGAAATATTCAATTTTCAATTGAAGCGAGATAAAAGTAATTTTATAGATTAGTTCGTCAATGATTCACGAAGTGTTATGGAGTAATTCATCAATGGCGAGCTCTAATCATTGACGAATCTCTTTATAGATACCCTGTGAATCATTGACGAACTACTTCACAGACACGCTGTAATCATTGAATCATTTTATTTTACGTATAATTACAAAGCAGAATCATTGATTATCTAATTTGTAGAATTATTTTCATCTCGCTACTCGTTTTGCAATTTTTGAATAGTGATAAGGAAACGACAAAAATATATAAGAAAAAAACAATAATTTCACCACGATTAGGACTTCAATTGTTAATCATTAATCGAAGTAATGGTTAAATTATTAATTTAATCGTATCATATGATTAACATTGGTGTAAGTAAAGCTTTAATTGTTAATTACAATTGATAATTGAATATTTCAATTGTAATCTTTAATTGTAAATTGGATAAAGCATTCTCCAACGTTGATATGCGCTCTCTGGTGTAAAACATAATTGCAGAAGTTAGATAATTTCATTAGTTATGCAATAAATGATAAAGTTAAGTAATAATTACAAAAAAGTATTCTTTTCCTTAGGGTACAAAAAATACAAGTATTCAGATGTGCATTGATATAAGAAAACTTATCTTTCGAAACTTGCGCACAACGCTGATAAAGGTTATTTAAAAATGGCGGACGCATGGTCTTCCGACACTACCTCAGATTGTTGTATTGAATGTTTCTCTGATATTATGTCCGAAAAATCAGAATACGTTATCGTTGGTCAAAAACCTTGTTCATCTCATCGTCGAAGTAAAAGACATTTCTTGCAAAAATTATTTGTAAGAGAAGTAGGTATCTTAACCTTTAAAATTTTAGTGCATTGCTTTGATTGACAGATATGAAAATTTTGTCATAACTTTACTTGAAAAATCTAACTTGAAATTATGAAATATTGTTAAATTAAAACGTAAATGAAATATAAATTAATTTTAATTTATACATTTTTTTAAGTGACATTGAACTTTGTATGTTTGTATTTGAAGTTTGTTTTACCAAACTATAAAGTATATATATGTGCAATATTTCCTTCTCAGGAATACATAAAAGACAAATATCTCAATACATTTTCTTATAGATCAGAGGTTGTTTGTCATTGCATAGCTATGCTTCTGAAGAAAGACTGTTTGCAACTGTACCCTCTTGGAGACATTTGCCTCTTTTGCATGTCATCCCAAAATCAGCTCTCGAAGCAGGGTATATATTTAATTTAATACAATTTTGGTATATGATTATAAAATATAGTTAATAATGATTTGTTTTATTTAAGGCATATCGTTATGGGATTGACACAATGCGGTCAATTTTTGTTAACATATACATATATGTTGGATGTTAGTGATAATACTTCTTTGTATAAATATTTGTTACATTGGTGGGCATTTACACCAAATCGTGTAGCTCGTAAAGTGGCAGAAGTTACACTTTTTGGAAATTATACTATTTATAGAGAGCTTAGTATAGTAATATCGCAATGGCCAATGGAACGAAATAAACTAGTAATACATGGTCTTTGGTAAGTGTTAATTTATATTTCTTTATATACTGTTTTCTTTTTTATATACAATACATTGAGATTAATATATTTGTAGCCAACATTGGTTACATCTACAACCAACAGATAGAGCATACTTAACAATAACTACAGTACCTTCTCTTGATAACTGTAGAGATTGTTTAAAGGTTGCTGCATCATATGAAGAAGAAGGAGAAGGTAAGAAATTATCTTCCATATTTTTTTAAATGTATGTTATAAATTTATTTTCATATGTCTATAGACTTAGCTGAAAATTGGGATGGATGTGTACGCTGTAACTGTTTGCAACATGGACTCACTGTTCACACAACTTATGAAGTTATGTCACCATACCCAAGATTTCGAGCTTCTGTGTGTTTAAATTATTGGAATTATGTAGTGGTTAATACAGGAAATTTTTTACATGTGCTTAGGGTAGATTTGGACATTCCAAAGCACAAAAATCAGAAGACGTTTGATAAACAAGACACTGTAGTTCCAGATACTGTGCCACTAGAGATGAGTGATATTGAAGAGATAGATTATTCAAAGACAGAATCTTATGGAATTTCCCATGACAAAGTAGGTACTTTAGAGTGTTCAATCAATAAGTCTCCTCGACTGGAGCCTACTATTGATCATGAGTTTATAGATGAGTTGAGTAAATTAGATGATAGATTAGGGCGTGAATTACCATTAAATACCTCAAGCAGTAATCAAAGCAACTGTGTCTGTGATATAAGTAAATCTACTGATGCTTTAAGTATTAAATTATGTGAGTGTTCAGATACCATTGAATGTAAGTGTCAAAATCAAAGTCCTGTTTCTCGCATTGAACAACAAGCTATATCGGTTAGGGATAAAATCTTGCAGGACTTCTGTGAAGACATGTCTCAAGAACTTAATATTGGTAGTGACCTAATTACTTTAGTGAAGCATCCATCGTGTTCTCCAAGATCAACACCCCAAAGGCTTCCTCCTGATCTCAGAGCTATGGCGTGGTCATCGCCTATTTTTACACCACCTTCGGATATTTTAAGAACGCGTAATTCGGAATCTAGTCATAAAAGTACAGGAGTATCAAAGAATATACGTAATCAACGAGCTAATTCTCCACAACCTGGTGCTTCACAAGATAACAATGTAACTTCTATAAGTTCTCCGCTTCATTCCATTTCTATAAGTCCATCTTCATCACATTCTTCCCGTTTAATGTCACCTCCTACAACAAGATTTCTTCATCATCCCACTCCACGTAAACAAACAAACATGCATTCTCCTCCTCCAATTATTAACTCAACGCAGTCCAGGACAAGAGCTACGCACAAACTTATTCTTGAAGCAGAAAAAGCATATGAATTCACTGATGAAGCACAAGAAACTTGTGAAAAATTAAGTTCATTTAGAAAGCGCAGACTCGCAGATAAAAAATATGAATTTTGTGATGAAATAGAAGATGCAGAAAATATAGTTCCTTTTAAACACATACGTGACCAATTCAAGCATCGTGCCTGTTCCATACATCAAATATCTTCCTCTCCAACAATGTCACCTGTATTGTCTAATGGTAAACGACATTGGGCCGATTCTGATCAAAGTGAGACTGATGAATTCAATACACCTCAAGATATTTTATGCAATGATTTATCACCTCTTGAAACAAGTAAATTGATATATTATTACTTTATTATTTTTAACTATCAATGTAACATAATAATTAATTTGTATATTTTATATTACAGATGAGAAAAACGTATTACGTCCTCTGAATCAAAATCAATTAACAAATGGAAGTGTACAGAGGGACCGATTTGGGAAATTCTGTTCAAATTCACCATTGGTTCCTAAAATTAATTTACAATATCCTTCTATAAAGTGTACTGCACATTTTAGAAGAAGTTATATAGAACTGGATGATGAAATGATATCTGTCATTACTGATGTTGAAGGTACGTCAAAATGAGAGATTGTATGGTATAAAATAATTATTTAAATATTTAATTTTTGTAGATGAAGAAACTGGAGGATATGTCAGTTATCAATGTGTACTTCCAATGCATGTTCATGGTTCTGGATATGTACAAATGCAAATGATTAGCAACAGTAAAGCAGAAAAATTGGTAAAATTATATTTAAATAAAAAGTGTTAAATCATTACACAACTGTCTACAATTATGAAAATAATACATTTTCAGGCAGTACCTTACGTGTCTATAAACCAGTTAAGTTTTGATATTGAGACATTTTCTCATCACATTGCAGATTGGATTTGTGCACGATTCAATAAGAAATACTGGCATTGTAGTGATTATGACATTGAAATAATTGATATCTGTGCCCTTAGTGGTGATATAATTTGTTTACTTATCATGAAAATCCAAGCTAGTGAATTATGTAATCAAACACAATGGTAGGTCTATTTATTATTTTCTATTTCGTTTCGTTTATTTTCTTCTTCGTTTCTATTATTTTGTTAATATATGAACATTTTTAGCACTCAAGAAAGAAAACAATATGAAGTTGGATGTAAGTTTACATGGAATATAGATTCAAGTGAATATAGAATAACGGATGTATTACCAATGGAAGAAGTGAGATTGGATTCCTTAAAAAACAATCCTATTCAAACACCAAATTTTCGTTCTGGTTCATTATGGAATCCGACGAGACGATTAGCACCACAATTAAGAGAGAAGATTCAGCAGCCATATGCTCATACTGTTCGCTTCCTTCATAATGAAATGGCTTTAGCTGGTTAGTAATTTTATAGACATTAATGATACATGATTCATGGGAAAAAAAAAATGTATTAAATAAATTGCAGGTGAATCTATAACAAGGCTCAATGATTTAGATAATCTGGTCGAATTTTATATTACTCCAATACCAAATTATCCATTAATAGAATGAAAAAATATCAAGTAACAACATGCTGCAAACAATAATTTATTTATTAATGTAAACTTGTGATTTCTATATTTACTAAGGTAACGTACATAATATTATGACTGTATGGAAACTTACTATATATAAATTACTATAAATATTCTCTCCAGAGAGGAATTATTTGTTATATAAGCATAATTAACAGCAAGTGTAATATTATAAATTGTATAGATATCATCTATTTACTTTGTGAAACTAGTATATAAATTTATGCTGTTGTGTGATTTATCCACAACTTAATTAGTATAAAATAAGAATTTATGTAATAAGACAACGAAGTTTACAAACATTTGCACCAATTTGTAAATTATATTTAAAGTCCATGCTATAAATTATCTAAGTTTCAGATATATAACTTCAATAACTAAATAATTAATTTGACTATTAATAAATATATTGTATGTTATTTAAATTAACAGAAAAATGAAAAAGTAATCTTTAGATAATATTTGGTCCCAAAGTAATATTGCAATCAGAATTACTAGAATTGTATATTTTTATTACTAATAGTATGCAAACATTTTTTTTCAAAATATTTTACATTTTTATTGTTTATAAGTTTACTATTGCAAAGTTACTCCATGTTCATAACTTAGTTTTGAAAGGTATAGTTTATCTGCAGCTTTTATTTACTCCTCTTTGTTTCTCTTTCATTTGTTTGTATATTTTTATTGAAATGGACTACATGTATGTACAAAAAAGATAATGTGTACTAGCAATAAATATAATTATCACAATTAATCAACAAGGAAACATATTCGAAATGACTAACAAGATTTTTTGTAACTTAAATATATTAAGTATGTATTTTTTGGAAATATTTAAGAGGTGAAAATATATAATGTGTGCTTCTTTTTTACTTTTTTAATTAAAAAATAGTTAAAAAGAAGTGAAGCCCGCCATTAAAGATTATTTATTATTATGTAAAAATAATGTGATATATTTCATTTTACTTATATAATTTAATAAGATATCTAATATTACATGAAAATAATTTCGAGTAATTCTCGAGGTTTGACTAATAACCGATAAATATTTAAACAAATGAATGAATGAATACTGTGTCGTCTTTCGATTGTTATAATTTATTATAAATAAAATTTTATTTCCGCAAAACGTATAACGAGAAATATACTTGACCCTTTTCGATTGTGATACGTTATATGATATCAGTAATAATAATATATTAAAAGTTGCATCTATAATGAAGTATAATCAAGTATAAAATTTTACAATCAAGCCAATTTAAAAATACCATTACACAAAATTATTTTTTTAGAATTTTGTTTGTATCATTAAGTTATATTCGTAGGTAGTACTTGAATCGATAATCTTTAAAGGCGGATTTCAGTTTTTTAGATTCTTTGGAACAAATATATAAAAAAATATGTACTTCATATCTATACTTTCTTTATAATATAATTAAGTTTAGTAAAGTCAATTATCGCATAAATATAATTTAAATTGCTATAAAAACTTGGACAATAAATTATTCCAGAGTAACAACACTGAAACTAATAAATATAGAAATGTAATTATATTAAGATTGTTTCTTTTTTTTTTTATAAGTTACGATAAATTCTTATTTTAATATTTATAGACATTTTTTAATACTTGAAATGACAATATATGATTAATCATGCATTTATACAGGTATTTTAATAGGTACTCCTACAGTGATATCTGAACCTATTCCATCGAGTTTAAGAGCAACAAGAACTTCCTCCCATGCATTCATGCACTGTTGATAATGCTGTATTTGATTGTCTGCCATTGTGATTAACATAGTTTTCAAATCTGCTTGTTTTTCAGTATTCCACCTTTGAATATCACTACGCAAATTTTCATTAGCGCAACCAACACGATCTTGAAGCAACTCCACTTGTTTTTCTAAACGTGGAATCACTTGTCCTAATTTTTCCAATTTTTCATCACGAGTTTCTGCTTTCCAAAGTGATCCACTCCAACTTTGTGTCGTGGATATGCCACTTGCAATATTCAGTAACTATATTAATAGAATAAATAGCAATAATGAGATTATTATAACTATAATATATAACCAGAATTAATATTGAAGAATAATTATACATGTGATGCATATATTATTAATTATGTAAATAAATATTTATAGCATTCACAAATACCTGATCTTTCTCAACTCTTCTTTTTGCTATTTCATCAATAATTATTTCATATTCAATTTGCATAGAATCTCTTCTGCTTAAAGCATTTTTAACTGCATCTATATATGTTACATATTCACGTTCTGCATTGGGTAAATTCTCTACAAGTTTTCTTTGAGCCATGGCAATGCACTCTATGGCTTTAGCAATTGCTAATAGAATAGGAGCTAGTTCTGGTTCTGAAGTAGCCCATAAAGTAAATATTGGATGTAACTGACGCAATTCAAGCAGATAATCTAGTATATTAATAACAATAGAAAATCAATGTTATTTATGAAATAATAATTTATAATATTTATAATTAGAATAGTACTAATCTACATTAGTTTCTATACTAATCCATATTCTAGAACATACCTTGCCTTTCCTTGTGTATACGATGGTGAATTCTATCTATAGTAGATAATTTTTGGCTTAGTGATGTACAATAATCACGAACTTGTTCAAACTCAGGTAAATGCTGTTTCATAATATTTACACTAGTAATATTCTGCAACGAATCTGTCATTTTAACAAGCATATTTCCTCGACTTTTACGATGAATAAGAAATTCCTGTATAAATATAAACAATGCATGAAGCACTAATATGATACTAAAAATTCTTAGTATATTTATATTATATTTATGTCTACATACTGCGGGTTTAGTAGTCAAAAAAATTTGTAAGTTTTTGTCATAACTAAGAATAGGATGATTAATAACCCTATTTAAGAATATTTGTAATAATTTCATACGTGCTATAATAAATTCTTTGGAATAACGATCTAATTGAGCCAATAATGTATGTTTTCCTGGTAATGGCTACAAGAAATAATATAAGAATTTAGTTCTATTTATAATATGATATAATAATTGACTATTAATGTTATTTGTATTATAAAAACTTACAGGTATAATATGTGTAGGATAAGAATCCACTAATTTTTGACGTAACCAAATGAAATCATTATAACGCCTACAGACTATATACTCTCCATTTTCATATTCTGGGCGTGTGACCTATAATATATTATAATATGATCTTAAATTTTACTTTACTTATAGTGTTATTTTACTTTTTACAGAATTATAGAAAGTTAAAATTATATTTTTAAAAATATTATTTAACTTACTCTAGTGGTTATACGAAATGTAATGTAAGTTTCCAACGTTTCTAGATGCTTTTGTGGATTATCTACTTTTACTTTTAAATCTTTTAAGTCCATTTGAAAATCAGATATATCTTGTTCTGGTATTGTAGAAAAGCTATCAACAGATGGAGATGCAATCTAAAAGATTAAAATTCTAAATGAATTTTTACATTTTTTTAAGAATTCATACCATTATTATATATAATCTAAGAGATTGTATTCACTAAATTATTATATTTATATTATCAAGTATATATATTATTCTTATTAAGTTGTATCTTAAATCGCTTATACTTCTAAAGAAAAATCAATGAGAAACATATTAATACTCTTTTCTAAACAGTTAATATAATTTTCTTTCAACATTTAAAGTTACGATTTACCACAGAGTCTTCCATCGAAGTACTACAATTAGAGAAAAAATCGCCATCGCGACTTTCTTGCTTCACAACTCCACCCATTTCCACTGTACTTATTTCCAAAATAGCTGTATCTTCCTTAATTTTCTCCTCTAACAAATTTTCTGCTTTTTCTTCGGATGTCATCATTTTGAGTAAAAAATAATATTCGATATCAGATACCGTCAAGCTAGATCACAAACAGCCAACTCACATCAATGGCTTGACTACTGGAAAGTCCTTTGAATATATATACGTATATTTTTACGCGACACTATTAAAGATTGAGAGAGAGAGAGAGAGAGAGAGAGAGAGAGAGAGAGAGAGAGAGAGAGAGAGAGAGAGAGAGAGAGAGAGAGAATTATTTTCTGTCTCAAAATTCCTTCTTTTACTCTTTATCTTTATCTTCTTGCTGCTTTTCACTATTAGAGGGATAACGCCATCTGCAAAGTTTTCATTATCGACATTTTATTATACATTATTATATATACATAGTGCGCCAATACATTTATTATTTATACTCAAATACTATATTTATATATATATGTATGTATGTATATATGTACATACATGCACACAATCATATATATCTTATACATTACGTGACGTGAAAAAAATTTTTTCTTTTATTGATTTCCCCTAGATAGAAAGTTTTTTTTTCATATACTCGATAGAATACCTGAAAGTATGCAATACTACATACACTTAAGTACGAAGTAGAATAACTAGTTACTGTTCAGACGTTCAGTACCCCTAGATAGCGCTCGAAGTCTCGATAATGATTGATTATATTGAGTATTCAGAATTATATATACGAAGATCTATAATAAAAGCAGTCTTATAATTTAATCAAATTCACAAATAGATATTTGAAATTAAACTATATAAATTAATTATATTATTATATCTTGTTAATATATTTTTTAGTAGGTTGTAAATTGCAATATGTAATTTATTTGGCTTATTTATTGCAATAATGTAATATTTTTGGAAATAAATTGATATTGATATTATTGAAAGGAGAATTTCATATTTTTATAGTTTTTTTTACAGAATAAATCAATTATTATTAAATATATATATCTGTTGCATACGAAAAAGAGATCATTTTTACAATGTGTAAACATGTACGAACACGTAGTTTGAAGAATTAAAAATTGTCATCATAGAAATTATCTTAATATCATATTTCATTAATTAAGATAACAATATGTGATATATGGAAAAATAGGAGAGTACAAAGTCAGATTTTAGGTTGTAAATTTGACGGGTTCAAGCAAAATCGAGCAACTCCTCGATCGACTAGCGCGATAAGAACTGAGCATGCGCGCAATTATCTCACTATCGGCTTAAGAGATACTAAGAACCCGATTTAAATGTTATCAAATGAAGATTAAATATATAGAGAGTATAGTAGTCACTTATCTTTAAAAATGGATACTATTATAATTATAATAGAAATTGAAGAAAACATATGACAAGAAAAGCTGCATATTTGTTAAGGAATTTATACATTAATTGCTAGTTTACTTACTAGAGTAATTATTTAATGTAATATTATATGTAATGAAAAGTTTTAAGGTAAATCTATACTATATAATATAACAAGATTAATTGATAAAAAAATGCAAGCTTTCTTAATTATAATTTCCTTTTGAAAGAATGGTGTTTAAAAAATATCAAAAGAAAAACAGCGGAGGGGAAAGAAAGCAGCAGTTGCGCTCCTGGTCATGACGCGGTCAGTGATGCCGTAGCCAAGGCGACCACAGCAGCAGACAACCGACACTCCAACCATCAGACAACAAATATACAAATTTTGTCGGAGTGTATTACTCCAATTTTTTCTCCTCTTTGGTGCCTTCACCGTCTGTGCAGTTCTGTGGAGCGACAGGTACGGTTTTCCTTCCTCGCAAAAAAACCATCTCGAGCACGCAATAGGATACGTTCGGTCGCGCAAGTGCGTCCGGGCGTTGTGGTTGAAAGTTCACGCCATTCATGAAGACAGGTGAGCAAAATGAGAGATAAAGTCGATGCTCTATGCTTCCTGTTCTTCTAAACATAATATTTTCAAATTGTCATACAATATTTCGCATTTTCTGTAAATGCCGACAAAACATATTTTTGCGAATTTACGTTCGTACTCGTCTCGTCGATTGCAAGACTTCAATATTAATATTTCTAAAATTTTATTTATAATCTAATACAAATTTATTTACGGATAATAGTATAAATATTTAAAAAATAATATAAATTTTATAAAGATAATATAGTTTGTAATGAATTGTACTTGTAAAATTTAGTCTTATGTTAAATGTAATTATATATTATTACATTATGACCTTTTGTTAATATAAGACTAAAGAAAATCCATCTACTTTTTTACTATTAATCCTAGAAATTATTATATTGATATAGATAAATTCAAAGAAAAATTATTTTATTATATTTTGTTATAATTTTTTAGCATTAACAAGTTTATTGTATATTTTTGGTAGATAAAAAATTTGAAAATGTTTTAATTAGAAAAGAATCACCAATCATCATCAAATTCATTAGAATACAGAATATAGTTATGTTATTTGAAAATTTTTAATAATGCTTTTCATAATAGAATGTAATATATGAATGATATATTTTATTAATCTATAGTTAATATAGTAATTTAATATACTATTTTTCTATAAAATATTGATTAATAAAAAAACATGTTATTATATTATTTAACTAATAGAATATAATTATAATGTTTCATTAAAAAACATTTTTTGTATATAAAATGTACTTAATATTTATTACTTTTAATCTATATTGGAATAAGTGAAGAATGAAATCCATCAGGATAATGCTCCCTAATTACTTCCATGATGTAAATCTTTCCTCTGATAGATTCAATACCTTTCACGTAGATCGTCTGTTCAGTCACGCGTACGGTGCATTTTATTTCCACTCTCCCTATTTTCTTCCCCTTGATACTTTGTGTTTGGTACCTGCTCCCCCAACAGGTACGCGTTACCGATATATTTTACCGTGTGCACGTTATAATAGAAATGACGTGTCCTGTTCATATTGCGAGCTTTTCAGGGCTTCCCTTTGATGTTAGGATTATCGGGGATACACATGTAAAAAAACGAAAGATACTACGAATGATTGTTGTATCGCATAGGTTAGAATGATGAGTTCGTATACGGTTTTCTCTATTAAACATTCTCCCTATATAAAAGGTATCTTTCATTACATATATTTTTTCATGCGTATTTTTTTTTATGATATTAATGATGAAGAAGTATAAGTTTATATTTACATATAATATATTTGCTATATTGTTGTCATATTTTCAACATTTCTAGACTTTTAATGAAGCATTAAATTATAAACTTTTTCATTTCATATGAACAAGTTTTTAAATAGCAACAATATACTTAATATCTTTTAAATTATCTATTAATTTCTTTAATGTGCAATATTCTTTGGAAAATTCATATTGCACTATAAATGTACAGTAAGGACTCAAATGGAATATTGCAAGTATAAAGTTAAATACTGTTTTTTTGTATATTGTTATCATACAATTAGAATTGATATAAAAAAGCAATAGATCATCTTAAATGTTCCTGTATCAAGTAAGTTAGATATTATTGACATTTAAAAGGGAGCATGGTGTGTATGTTGATGTCGTAGATTCATCTCTTCAGAAGCAGGGAGGTTGTGGTGGTGGTGATACGGTGGGTGCAGAGGGAAGTCTAGCATCAATTGCCATGACTACGACAGGAGCCCAGTATGCCCTCACAGCATCCACCGGAGCTAACGGCAGTGGGGGTAATTCTACTACAGTAGGGGTGGAGCCTAAACCAAGCGTTGTTGTCGTGACTACTTCCAGTTCTAGTGGTGGTGCTAATGTAGCTCAAACTCAATCTACCAGAGGCCAACAGCTTATCACTGTAGTTACTAGTCCTGATCCTTCAAGTCCAAGTAATTTACAGCCAATTCAGGTATATAACATAACACTCTTTATTGTATATTATATTAAATTTTAACTATTGATTATAACTTCCTACTTTTAAAAAGTGAAAATCATTATGTTTGATAGAATACATGTTTACAGAGTAAAATACCAATAATAATATGTTATTATTTAATGTTAAAATAATTATTAATTATAATATAATATAATATAATATAATTATATATAATAATATGCCATTTTCAAGAGACTTTAATTCCTATATTCAAATAAATGTAATGAATATAACCAGTTGGTCTTGAGAACATGCATACTATAAATAATACTTTAGTTGTTGGTTCAGGATCAACTTGAAACAGCTGCAGATTCTTCCAATGGCTCAACAGGTACCCCAGCACATGTTACAGCACAAGTAGTGGTCAATACTACTCACTCTGGTCAGCATACATTTGTTGATAGTGACGCTGCATCCACATCTGCTGGCACTATTGTTAGTGGTTCTCCTCATTATATAACAGTTACAGGTACTTACAGGATATGATACTTTTCATTTAGCATGTTATGATTTAAGAGCACATTGACATTCCTTTTTTATATCTTTGATATATAATCTTATAAATTGATTTGATATTATTACAATTTGGTACTATTAGAGAGATGTTTATAATATGGATATAATTTAATTATATCAAAGAGATTTAATGAATTTAAATGTATAATAAAGGATTGATCACAATAATGCATGCTAAAAAGTAGATGGATTAATTTGAAAAGATATAGAATTTGAGTAGACGTTTGGCCCTTTCCATGCTGCTGAAAAACATGCCTTCTGTTCTACTCTGACCACATTAGACACCAGTGATTCACCATCCTACGCATCCCTCACAACGACAGTAGGTGAGGGCAGATATGATCACCATGCCTTTTTCCCTGGTTTATAATATTTTTATATTAATAAATAATATATTGTTTTGAAGTTTTTGATCGATTATCTGTTTACTTTTGCAAATAGGTTTCACTTAATATTATATATAGAAAGAATTACATGGTGCTATAATGATTATTTTATATAAATATATATATATATATATATATATATATATATATATATATATATAATATTTAACACACACACACATTCTACAAATCTATATAGAAATGCTATTCTTAGTAGCAATAGGAAACTGTAATTAGATTGTTCTTACAATGTTAAAATGGTATGTGTTTCAGTATCTGGGGAAGCAGAAGCAGTGGGGTCCGAATCAGTGTCCCATCCAACCTATGTTCAATATGTTGAGGGGGATGGTTCTACGTATATACCGGCGAATAGTCAGATGTAATAATTAAAATATATTTTCATATTTGCTTCGAGCTCGTGTGGTATTTTATTTTGTTATGTTTTTATAGGACATATCCAGTATATGCCGTAGGAGAGGCTGGTGCAATGTATACACCTGCCTCAAGTCAATATTATACTCCAGCCTCAACACCAGTAACATATGCACAGGTGTATATTTTAATATATTTCGTTTTTTAGAAATTTATTTATTAAATATTAAGAATATTGTTAAAAATTATATATTTAGGTTACAGCACAAGGATCAAATACTACTACTGGACAGTTATTATCTCAGGGCAATGGCACTTACTTAATCCAGCAAAGTGTTGTAGATGGTGATCCAACAACACATACACTCATATCTGCTGCAGCTGCTGCTGCTCGAGCTAGTCCACAAACTGAAAATGCGGTAAAATTTTTATTAATGCATGTCAGTACTTATCTTCTTTGATTGCTTTTCTTTTTCTTGTTAACTAAGTAAATTTTACGAAATTCTGAATGATTATTGCTACTTAAAAAATGTCTGTATCATATTTTTAGAAGCATGTGGATCTATACTCTGCATGATTGCAGGGTCCAAACAATATTTTTTAAAGATCAAGTACTCATTGATTAAACAATTGATATAAAATATGTCTTTTTATAATTGATTTTAACATTTATATATATATATATATATATATATATATATATATATATATTGCACAAGTATTGTTAATAATTTTAAAGATAAACATAGGGTAAAATGAGTAATTTTTGAAAATTTTGTTATCAAAAAAATTGATATATATATTGTTATAAAAAAAATATTATTTAACATTGTAGTATAAATATTATACTGTGAACAATATATAACAAATAGCAAAAATCCTTTAAATATTATGTTTATACATTTGATTTACTGGAATATATCTGGGACAAAATGATAGCCCACTCAATATTTTTTTCCTAAATACATATGCATACATATATCTATTTTGCATATATTGTATATTATATATCTCATTATTCGTAAATGTACCAAAAATTGCTTTCATAGAAAAAAATGTAAACAGAAGCTAAAATCAATGGGACAATATGATAGCACATTTGAGACATTTTCTAATACGTTCAGGTCTGGAGACCTATTGAGCTAATCCAAAATTTTTATATTTTTTGCACAATCTTAGCACTTCATATGGAAGCATTATTGTTAAAAAATCCCATTCTTCTCCGTGATTTGAGCAGCATATTCTTCTAATTATCTATCAATTAAGTTTATGTATTTCTGACTATTCATCCGACCCGAAATGTCTTTCCATGATATCTAATTCCAATCCATACCATTACATTTCCTCTTCCGATTTGCCAATTTAAAATATATTGATCTTTCCTTAAATCATGGTAATATGAGTGCCAACCATTTGATCAATCTGATCAAAGTAAACTTTTTTTCATCACTGAAGATTACTTAATTCCAATGTTTCTTCTAGTGGATATACATTTTTGTAAACTCCAAAAGCGTCTCTTTATGCTGCAGTGTTAAAAAAAGGCGATATTTCAATTTTCTATAATTCAAGTGGTTACACTGGTGTAAAGCACGTTGCACGTTCTTTTTCATAGTCACACCACCTGCTTCTCTAGCAATTTCCATTGCTGTTCCCTTGTAATAAGAAGCTGCTCGCAAAATAGCTCGCCTTTCACATATTATTAACATTCGTGGTCGTCTAGTAGACTTCTACTTTCCCTAATTTTCTGGACTTTTTAATAAGTTGTGACTTTATTAAATAGTACTTTATAACTTCTATTAAATAGTTCTAGATTTTAGATATAGAATATCTTTCTGAATGTAATAATAGTATTCTGTCAATTTTACTTTTATTTAATGTTTTCTTTTACCCACTTTTTAAGTAAATTAAAGTAAACACTGCTTAGGAATCTTTTGTTATTTTAGACAGCTCAGAAACAATTGAAAAAGAATTTGAAATTTACAAATATTTCAAATATGCTATCATATTATCCCACCGATTTCAGTTTTTGTTTACATTTCTTTCCATGAAAGTGACCTTTGATATGTTTACATATAATGAGATATACAATACACAATATATGCAAAATGTACGTACGTATGCATATGTATTTAGGAATCTACATAAATATTGAGTGGGTTATCATTTTGTCCTGGATTGTATTTCTATTTGGGCATTTATCAAGCAATCAGAATGTTGGGTTGTTTGATAGGAGGCTGTGGTTAGCGGGGGTGGCGGGGCATACTTGATCACTGGTAATTCAGGAAGTGCTGCTGTTACCGTGGAAGAAGCAGCAGCTGCAGCAGCAAATATGACGCATGCCACTAGGGTCTCTCAAGCCACAGTAAGCTCTATTGATCCCTAATTCTTAGCTTTCTTATGTATAGTCATGTTATGTCAAGCATGTATTTGCTATAGCTGTACAAAGGATGCTTTTGCTTTATACTAATAATTTTATATTCTTTATTGTATTATTAAAAAATCAAATAAATTTTAGATTATATGCATCTTTATATATTGTACTGTTGTTTTCTATTATCGTAGATTTGAAAATCTGTATAGTTTTCAAATGTACTGTACACATATTCTTTATACTTTATATACTAAATATTGACAAATAACAGGTACATTGGTTATTGGAGAATTATGAAACTGCAGATGGTGTCTCTCTTCCAAGATCTACACTTTATAATCATTATTTACGCCATTGTTCTGAAAACAAACTAGATCCAGTAAATGCTGCAAGTTTTGGAAAACTGATAAGATCCGTGTTCTTGGGCTTAAGAACAAGACGGTTAGGTACACGGTGAGGAATCTTGGAAAAATATCTTTACTTTATAAATAACATAAATATATGTATTGTAATATAATATTTTTTTTATGAATATTCTTAGAGGGAACTCTAAATATCACTACTACGGAATTCGTGTTAAACCTAGCTCCCCTTTGGTCATGCTGAATGAAGATGGTACATCACGTCAACAACAAACTACAAATTCTCAAACTAAACGATTTAAATTTGTTAATCAGAAACCAGATCAAGCATATGAAAGCAATACACATTCAAATACAAATATTTCTTCTAATACCTCTCCGCCACAATATCATCAGTATCTTGGCGAAGCAAGTGGTGCAATACCTGAATTTCCAGAAATACTTGTTGGACATGGTTCCTCTTTACCTGAAGACTGTACATTGGAAGATATAGATACTTTTCGTAGTATATACAGAGAACATTGTGAGGCATTTTTAGATGCTGTTTTAAATTTTGAATTTGCAACTGTTGAAAGTCTGTGGAGAGAATTTTGGCGTAGTCAGGATAATAATAATGGTGATGAGTGTGAAGAAGAAAAATATTTATCAAAGTAAGTAGACAATATTTTAAAGATAACATGAATTAATGGAAAAATATAAAAAAAAAAAATACAATATATCCATATAATTCATGAAAATGTCTACTTTCTCTTACTTTACAGGACCAAATTATATCAAATGTGTAAGTGCTCTGAAGTCCAAGATTTTATCAGAAAAGTAGATTATACATTTTATCAAAACTTAGTGGAAGTATTAATGCCAAATGTACTAAGACCAATACCAAGTATGCTACATGAAACCTTTTTTTTTCTATTGTATTTATAATCGTATTTATTATTTTATATTAACAATTATTTTGTTTTATAAAGGTTCACTAACGCAATCTATTCGAAATTTTGCAAAAGGATTAGAATCATGGTTAATTTCTGCCATGGCTGATTGTCCTGAAGAAATGACCCAAATTAAGGTATTATAAAAAATACTAATATTTGTAAATCATTGTGTTTTTTCTTTCAATTTTTTAAAAATTAAAATTTAAGATGAACGCAGTTAATATATAACTTATAAATTAAAATAAATGATTTTTCAGTTAACAGCTGTCTCTGCCTTTGCTCAAACCTTAAGGCGATATACATCATTGAACCATCTTGCTCAAGCTGCACGAGCAGTACTCCAAAATTCTAGTCAAATAAATCAAATGTTGGCTGATCTTAATCGAGTTGATTTCCATAATGTACAGGAACAGGTAAATATTTATAATACTTTCTATATCTTTATTATCTTAAGAATTTTAAACATTTATTTTTAATCAGGCATCTTGGGTATGTCAATGTGATTATGGTATGGTGCAACGTTTGGAGGCAGATTTTAAAGTGACACTACAGCAACAAAACTCATTAGAAGATTGGGCAATTTGGCTAAAAAGTGTTGTAACGCAAGTACTCAAACCTTTTGAAGAAAAACCTACTTTTGCTAAAGCTGCGCGCCAGTTTTTACTCAAATGGTCTTTCTATAGCTCAATGGTTATTCGTGATCTCACTCTTAGAAGTGCTGCCAGCTTTGGTTCTTTTCATCTTATTAGATTGTTATATGATGAATATATGTTTTATTTAATTGAGCATCAAGTTGCTATAGCTACTGGAACAACACCTATTGCAGTAATGGGAGATGTAAGTGTAAAAGATAACGAAAAGAGAACTAATAGATTTATAAATATTTAACATTATTTCTCTTAAAATGAATGTAATTAAATTTATTGCAGAAAAGTCAAAATTGTCCAATAATTAATAATTTTGGAGCAACATCTAATGGAGGTAAGTTTTAATATGTATAATTGTTTTTTAAAATTTTATGAGGGTATAATGATATAAATTTTTTAATCATTATGATTTCTTTCAGATACATCTAATACAAGTCAACCTAAACGTATTAAGTTGAGCTAACTGCGTGCCTACGCTTTTAAGTTCGTGAGTAAAAAGATAGAAGATAAAAAGAGATTATATTTGAGATCATGGCGTACAATTTTAGTTAGAATAGGCGTCATAATCTTATAATCTCATAAAAGATAAAGATTTTGAAGTATTTAGCACGAAAGCATGCAGGCCTATTAAGACACACTAGTCCCGCGAATTATTTTATATAAGAATAAATCATAATTTAACAGAATGTCAGACAACTAAGATTTTTGCATAATATTCATATTGTATACAATTCAAGTAAATTTATTAACAATAAGTGATATAGGAATACATAATGTAAAGAAATGAGAAACAAATCTTGTCTTATATGATTATTATGACAAGTTTAACTTATTATTAAAAGAAAATGTTTAGTTTGTTAATTTACATAATCTAGTCGAAACACTAAATGAATGGGACCATGAATTTATCATGTCCTTTTAGCATATGCAAAACTTGTTCGATCCAGTTTTCCTTAAAAAATATAAATATACAATACTTGAAGTAAAAAAAATAGCTTATGATAGAAAAAGCTATATATGTTGAGTATTTGAGGGCAAAGAATAAATCTGGCTTATGAATAATATATCAGATTTTATGAAAATGAGTAATTTTTGAATAACTGAGATAATCTCATATTGAAAGATCTTTAATTATTAAATGTGTGATCGCGCTCTTCGCATTTTTGGTATAACAGCAGAGAGAGTGCGATCGTGTTCGTCACATTCAAACGATTAGTTAAAACAAATAGCTTTTTATTTGCTTTCATTCAAAGAAAACTGAATCAATCAAGTTCAATTGGGTAAATTTCAAGCTATAAAAGGAAAGTGCATGAAAATAAAAAATGGTGAAAAAGTAGATTGTTACATGGATAAAGTCCATTGTGCACAATTTTTTGAATAATCTTCTATGATTCACGAAATCCGCCCTGTCGATGGTGTTGTCAAAATATTCCTACAGGAAGAGAAGTAAATTAGATAATTAAGATAGTATAAACATACATACATGTTTTAGATATGTCCTAATATGCATATTTTTTAATGCGATTTATTAATTGTACATCGAGCATCACGATTTTGTTGAAAGATATCTATTAAAACCCATTCACATTCTCTTGGTATATTTAAACGAATAGTACAAAATGCTGATAAGTGTAGATGAAACAGAGCAACGCGATCGTTTTAATTTACTGAAAGAATAGAATGTGGTATCAAACTGTGTGTATACGCGTGTGGTACACACACACACACTTATATATAGATTTGGATCCTATCCAATATATATATATATATATATGTATATATATATATATGTATATATATGTATATGTGTATATATATATATATATATATCAATAACTTGGCTTGTAAGAAAGTACATGTCTGTTGAACTTTGGATAACTACAAAATGTAATGAATAGACACTGTTAGTGTCTTCAAACATTCTATGCATTTAAATTATTTGAAATTATAATTAAGATAAATGTCAGTAAATATATGTTTTGTATTTGTCGACACACAAGTGTCTTTTTGCTGTATGATAGAATAATAGGTATAAGTGAGTATTTTGAAATTGATGTTATATTTTGCTTGTTTACGTATTATTTTGAAGAGATAAATTAAGATAAATGAACAATTCCAAATATTTTATGTATGTAGTATGATTTTTATTTTCATCAAATAAGAAGTATACATACTGCTTTCATGTACTGCTTTTCAAGATTGTATTTGTTATTATAAATGACGTATTGACTTAGCATACACATACAAGAGGGTATATAAGTACAAAAATAATGCTTACTATTTATTAAGTAGTCAATATTATTATTCGTAAAGTGCTTGAAAATTTTAAATATGATTGTTTTTTAAATCAATCGATCTTTGTTTTTATACAGCTTTGCATTAATGACATTTTATCCTTTTTTAATTAAATTTAATTCTGTTCCAATTAATATAATATAACAAGAAATTATACAATTTCTTCAATACTGTATCAATTTTTCTTTAAAAATTTCGAAACTCTATATATCTTATTTTAATCAGCAATATTGCTTTAATTTGCAATAAATTTTTGCATATATATCTTTTCCAAATTATTTCATAAGCATCGAAAATTATATAAAAGAAAAAATAATCAGTACATAATATATAAATATAATCGGTACTATTCAATATTATAACAAAAGTTACAAAACTATTATTTTAATAATTTGTTTTATTACATTCCTTTTTATTATAATATTTTTTTCTTTGGTCTTATACTCAAAATTCATAAATATTTAAAAAAGATCAAGTGAAAATTGTTGGCTGGAACATGTTATGTGACAACTAATGATGAAACTTTATATCCATCCATTTTTAGTATTATTCAATATATATATATATATAGTTGGATGAGATAGACAATAATATTTCTATTAATTTAATTAATAATTCTTGTGAAATTTCCATTAATTGAATTTTCTCAGTTACATTATTTGTATCTCGCTTTGCAAATTTTAGGTCAAGTTTTAATTCTATAAATAAAAAATTTCTGTTACAAGTTTTAAAAAATTAATTTATATAAATTACCTCATATTTCATCTTTTGAAGAAAAAAGAAAAAACAAAATAATTGAAATTCCGGGATGTTTATTTTCAGCTAATCTATTTTTTTTACTGTTTCACAAATATTAAAAAGTGCTGAAATTTTAAAAGATATTCTCTTACTGCAACATTCATGAAGAACATTACTATACACACTAAGTGCATTATAATGTATCCTGTATAATATTATGTATAAAATAATGATGTTAATACTTGCCAAGTTTTATGGACATTTTCTTATAAGTATTGGTAGTTACTATTTTATATAGTAAAGTAAATGTTTCCACCTATAATCAAATAATATGATTTTATGCATGGCTTATCATGCAATGAATGAATACTTAGATATTTCAATTCAGTATGAGAAGAAACAAACTTTATTTTAATTAACTTTCAAGCACTGTAAACACATAAAGATACATACTTTTAAAAACAAACTAGATGTTTGGCTGAACATGGTGCCTTTATTTTATAAAAGAAGAAACATAATTAAGCATTTTTTTACCATATCATAATTATATAAATAATTCTGCAATTTTTAAAAATGATTGACCAACAGATATAAAAATATTTCCTTTGAAGTTTTTTAGATTGCATGATAATTTCATCTTTTATTATAACTTCAATTAAAGAAAAGTATTAAGCTTCTTTTTTAATAATAAGAAAAAAAAAATTGTTTCAAGAAAAGCAGAAAATTACATGACTACAATGAAATAAGATTATAAATGATTGCAGGCTTTTCATACAAATATATCTTCCAAGTTCTAATTTATCCTACTTATGTTCATAACTAAAAGGTACTAAATATGGATTTTAATATTATATTGCGATACTTGGATAGTAGTATGAATAAAAATAAGGTATATCTATTTATTGTATAGAATCAATGCATAACTAGTCAAACTTTTTAAACATAAGCTATGAAACAGGGATTGAGTATTACATGCAGTACATCGATGATAGATTGTGCATAAAATATTTATGCGAGTGGAAAGAACAAATATTTCTATAATTATGAGCTTATAAATATAAAACTTATAGATACTTATACCATAGATACTTATGTGTAACTATTATAAGAACTGCTTTATCAAAAATTTCAATTTCCATTATTATAAACAAAAAATGTAACATGTCTATGGAGATATAAAAAAGTGCATTAGTAAATATAATCTATTATCTTATTCAAAATGGAAAGATATATATCAATACTATTCCATTTTACAGTATTCTATTTGGAATATATCAAAGTATAAAATACAAATACTAACATTGTGTGCACTATCCTATATCTCCTTTAGGCAGTTTCAATACTAAAATAATTTTGCATTTTTATGTTAGAAATTGAAAAATATTATCAAATATAGCTTCTTTGCGACTAAGCTAATACATGATCAAAATCAATACTGTTTCCTCCGTTGCGAAATAAGTAAAATGGCCTTAAACTTTTCCAATTTAAAACGTAAAAGAATTTGCTACGTTGTTAAAGTGGGCTTTGAAAAGAAAGAAAAAATTATGGAATAAATTGAAAACAAGAAAAACAATGGAACCGTTTTTCTCTTATGACATATAGAAAATATTTTGATACCTTCAAAGTTGCACAAAACAAGAATCATTCATTACTGCTTAAATAAGATTATTTTTACTGAATGTTGCTTGAAATGACAACTTATTATGTGTGAGATATAAAGAACTTTAAGAATTGTGTGAATGTGTGGATCACAAAAATTAAATAATAAATATATGTTTAAAACTTATATACAAATTAAATCTTGTTGAAGAATCGAATCCCTGTAGCTAATTTCATATTTACGCCTATTTGTGTAAAATATAATTAATTGCATTATATTAATTTTAAAGGAAAACTTTATTTTTCCCTTTAACTGAGTATAATTTGTTGTTTAAAAATCATTCATTTAAATTATTTTAATTCATAAAGTAACATATATTTTTACAAATATCACGGACATATTAGAAGCATCGAGCATTGGTTTTCTCTATTTATTGAATGGTTAAGGTTATATGTGATCTTACATTTGTAGTGTACATCGAACAGGTATTAGCTTTTATGAAACTTGTCTAAGACAATATAGAATAATTAATTTACTATTTAGAATTATTAAATATATATATTTATATGAATATATTTAATCATACATTTTATAATTTTTAAATAAAGAATACGTTTTTTCGTTTATGAAAAATAATTAAACAGATGTCAGTAAAATTTTAAGGTTAATATATATTATAGCAGTGTTTCAATATTTGCATATACATTTTATGTGATATCTAATAATTTTTTAATTTAAACACTATTTAAGGAAATTCTTTATTATTATTTAAATATTTTAATTTGCTTCGTGTTTTTAAATTATTTAACGAAGGAAAAGTGTTAACATTCGCATAACAAAATATTGTCATATCACAAATTTAAGACTCACTAAATATTTTACACGATGTAAAATATTTATGCATTAATAGATGATTTAATAAATTATATATATATATATTTTGATCACTTTATGTAATATATGATTACTAGTTGCATGACATATATATATAATTTTTTGGTTATTAATATGTATGTATGTATGTATGTATGTATGTATGTATGTATATATATATATATATATATAAGAAAATATATTTTAATTAAATTTTGTCAATAATAAGATTCAATAATCAAAATTATTTTTTAGTTATTATATACTTCAATTATCAAGTACAAGATGACATCAGAAATTGGTAAGTTTGTTGAAACTTTGGTAAAAGATGAACAAAAAGATTTAGTATCATCTGTAGAAGATAAACATGTGGGTGTAATAAATAAAAGAGAAGATATTGGAGTTCAGCCCTTGTCTAGCGTTAAGAATATTACCAAGGAGTTGCTTCTAATTGAATCAGAAAAAGATGGTATAACAACCCAAGAATCTGTGATGAAATTTCCTACTTTAACAAAAACAACTGAACCATTGAATATTAATTCTATTGAGAACAATAATAGAAAAAATATTGAATGTTCAGATAGTAATATAGTTGTTAATGGTTAGTATGATTATTTTAATTTAAACTATATTGTAACATTACATATATAAGTTGTAAAAAATAACAATAATAAAACATCTTCGCGCTTAAAATTTGATTACCTTATTTGTATGCATTGGATTTAGTAAAATATATTTAATGGTTATGTTGGCAAATTCTATAAACAGTGGAAGATTTAAGATAAGTAGTACTTTAAGGTTTCAAAGGAGTAATGTAAGACTTCTTTAATTCAATTAATTAATCATATACAAAGCATTACTATTTGAGTTGATGGATGAAACTGTAATCATTAATATAGTAATAAGTTAGTGAATTCAAGATGCCATCATATTGTAGAAATAAACGAAAAATTAAAAAATATAAAGGTAGTTTTGTTAGTATATAGTGATTTTTTGTCTTTGGAGAAATTAAAAAATATGTCATTGTATGTATCATTTTTTATATTTTCTGTATTCAGAATATAATATGTTCAACATAGATCCAGCTATTGAGAATAGCGATAATCAAACAGGATCTGTTAATTCATCTGTACAAGAATATAATGCTGATATCGATAATCAATTACCAGAAACTGTTACACTACTTAGAACACCAAATGGTGGAAAACTATATTTAGTAGGAACAGCACATTTTAGTATTGAAAGTCAAAATGATGTATCAAAGGTATGGAAAATAAACATATTTTATTTGTTTTTATTTTATAGATTTGTGCATATATAACTTTATTTATAATTCCAGATAATACAAGCTGTACAGCCTCATATAGTTGTTGTTGAACTGTGTAGAGCTAGGATTGGTATATTACAGCTCGATGAACAAGTAATGTACCATTATGCAAAACATTTGAATATTCGTAAGTTTTCTCTATGCCATTACATATTGAAACTTTTCATAACTTTATACACGATCAATTAATTATATATATTTTTAGAGAGTATTCATGGTACTTTTAAGGAGTACGGTTTATATAATGGATTATTAAATATTCTCCTATTAAAAATGGTTGCTCATATCACTAAAGAACTTGGAATGGCACCTGGGGGTGAATTTCGCAGAGCTTTCGAAGAGGTATGTTGTCAGACACTTATATATTAATATAGATAAAATCTTTAAGAACCTTAGATAAATATAAAGACAGATACAAAAGACAAATATTGATTTTAGGCCAAAAAAGTTCCATATTGTATGTTTTATATGGGAGATCGTCCAATCAATATAACTATTCAACGTACAGTACGATTTTTATCTTGGTGGCAAACAATAAAATTAGTATGGCATTTAATAAAGATAAAAGATCCAATTAGTAAAAAGGATGTAGAATTATGTAAACAAAAAGCTTACTTGGATGAAATGGTTGCTAAAATGAGTGGAGAATTTCCTGTATTAGGAGAAGTATTTATTAAAGAACGAGATATCTATTTAACATATTCTCTTCAATTGGCTTGTTTACCTGAATATACTTCCAAGGGTTTGGAGCCAACAAGAGTTGTTGGCGTTGTTGGCTTGGGCCATATACCAGGCATTGTTGAAAATTGGGGTAAAGTTCAACCTTCTGATATACCACCTATCATGAGGTATATAATGATCATATAATAATTTAAAAACTTAAGTTTATTTTTTTATTTAATATAAAACTGATATATTTAACATTTTTTATTTTTCAGTATACCACCATTATCATTATCAAGTAAAATACTAAAATTTACATTTAAAGCATCTTTAATAAGTGCTATAATTTATGTAGGATATAAAATTATACCACTAGCTTCTATCAAGTCATCGGTACAGGGACTTTTAAAGGTTAGTGCAGAAAATTAAAATAATATTTCATTCCTATACTTCTATACCGTGAAAAGAAAAAGATTTTTATTCAAAGATAATTTTCTCTTTATTTTATGCTGCTTCTCTTTCTTTCTTTTTTCTTTTGAAGAATTTATCATCTTTCTTTGGATTTTATATTGATATAAACATATGGTAAGCATGAACTTTGATCTTTGTATAGATGAATATACTCATGATATACCTGGTGTCATGTATGTAACTAATAACATACCTGGTCCAGGTATAAATGTGGATGATTTTGAATCTGTATTTACATCAGGTTGTTCATGTACACTTGAATGCTCAAAGTGTACTTGCACTCGTGGTTCTGCTAATTATATAAATGATTGTATTGTCGAAGAAAAATTATCAGTACCAATTTTAGAATGTAATCCTTATTGTACATGCAGTCAGAATTGTGGTAACAGATTGGTACAGCGTGGTCCATTAAATAGTCTTCAAGTAATAAAAGTTGCTAAAAAGGGTTTAGGTCTCATAACAACGACATTGATAAAGAAAGGGCAATTTATTTGTGAATATGCTGGTGAAATAATAAGCATAGATGAAGCACGACGCAGGGTTGAAGCTAATAAAAATGACAATAGTATGAATTATGTTCTTGTAGTTTCTGAACATATAGGAGAACAAATAATTGTAACTTGTGTAGATCCAAAGTATTTTGGCAATATTGGAAGATATAGTAATCATAGCTGCCAGCCAAATGCTAATCTTGTACCTGTCAGAGTTGAAAGTGTTACACCACGATTATGCTTATTTGCATCTAAAGATATAGAAAATGGAGAAGAAATTACTTTTAATTATGCCAGTGGAGTGAATTCCGACCATCATTTAAGTGACACACCCTGCTTTTGTGGTTTCAGCAATTGTTTAGGTTATTTACCACATAATTCTATTTAAAGTATGCAAAATAGTCTTTTAATAGAACATTACAAATATCATTAAAAAGAATTGCCACAGGTTCAATTGTGCTTTGTAGATCAGTCATAATTAAACAGACATATAAAATATGTGAATTGTTTTCACGAAACTTTAACATTTTTATTAAAAGTTCCATATTTAAGAAAATATTATGAAATCACTTTTTTCTATATTATCTGAAAGATTCCTTATTTAAGTGAAAACTTATTATCGATTTAAATAGAATTACTCGCAGTTTTATAGTATATAAATTAAAAACAAATATTATTTTGTTTTCTTATTAAACGAAAGTACCGTTTCAACAATGTTAATCTATAAAAACTCTATTTTTTATTTTAATTATGTAATGATAAAATTGTTGATAATTCATACATAGTTTTTCTGTTATAATAATGTTTCAGAATATCTATTTCTATATATTTTTCTGCTAATGTATATTATGTTAATCTGTAATAATTATTTTTATTATAATTTATTTAAATATAGTTATAATATATCAGAAATAAATTCTTTCTAAAATTCATTGTTATGTGAAACGTTATATCTAACTTAAATCAGTATGTAAGATAATTTGTATAAGTGATTGTTATCAAAATATATTTTAATAGTAATGAGATAAATTTTACAAAAGCGCAATATTATCAAAATTTACATCCTACAAATATATTCTTTTACTTTATTTTAAATGTAGTAAAATATAATCCCTTTATAAAATGATATAACTATTTATTAAACAAAATTGTCATTAATTAATGAATATTCCTTAATAGTTATATTATTCAGAAACTATAATAAATTAATTATTCGTTTAATTAAATATTTCAGATTAGCTATTTTTTGCAGATAAATGTTTATATTATAAAAAATTAATTTTGTATTATTATTAATATTAATTAAAAATGTAATATATAATTAAAAAACAAGTAATTCCATATCATTTGCAGTGTTGTATTGCAACATTTTTTTAATATAATTTAAATTAAGTTGTTTATACATATTATTGTAAATTTAAAGGACTGAATATTTAGTTTTGTATATATGTTCTTAAGTTATAATATTACTTTACATTTAATATTTTGATAATTGTTTTCCTATATCTTCTAAATTTTTTTTAACATAGTACATGAGTACAGATGCATCTTATAAATATTACTTGCTAGCAAGTTAATGTGTAAATTGTGACAGATAATAAATTTTTAAACATAAATAAAAGGATTATATATATTTTTAAAAAATTACTATATTCATTAATTTTTTATGGTATCAATAAATAAAGATAAAATAAAAAAATATTATTATTTTCATTTTATATTATAATGTTAACACAATACATATTCATTGTGCATTATGCTTTATGTGTAATCTGAAAGTGTAACTCTTCTTTAGTAATTTTTATACAATGAATAAAATAAAAGTAACTTTCCATGATATAGCTGCTTTTTTGTTTAACAATTATTGAAATGGAAAAATGCATTACAATCTTCTTTACACTTATTTCTATAATGTAATTCATTTAAAATATCTATCTAATTTCTATAAATACTGTATTTTAATGTATTTGGATTGTGGATGTTTGCTCTTGCACCTCATTACTATATCTCCATCTCCACCAAGCAACTTTCATGCGATCCCAAATATTTTCCCAAGAGTCCATAGCTGGTCTTACGTCAAGAAGAGCAAATTTATATCTTTCATCCACTTCTCCCCCATCATAATAGTCAATAATATACCGTACATCTTTACCACATCTATCTATTATCCAATCATGACGATCAAATGGTAATTCATATCTAAAGTAGATATCAAAGTAAATCTATATTAATAACATTATAATTTGTATTATTTCTATGAATTCATATAAATTGCAATCATACCCTAACCAATGCCGAATTCGTGCACGTGGTGAATACTGTGTAGCTTTTCCACCAAAACTACGTAATTTAGGACAATTGCATTCACGTGCATGAAGTGCTTCCCATTTAAGAACTTCCTGCCATGCTTGTTCATTATTAGTATTATGAATTTTTATTATATCATCCATATCTTTTGGCATTATATCCTCATTTTTCCAACGCCATCCTTTTCTTAACATAGCATTCCAAAACATTTGTTGTGATGGGTAAACCCAAAATTCACCATCTCCTGTTGCTTTTGGTATTGATGAGATTTGTCTGTCAGTTGGTAAAGGAAAAGGTTGATCAGGTGCTGGTTGTTGATTGGCAGGTGGCATCTGTAATATTTATTTCTTTTAATAATAATATAAAAAAATCTTCAAAAAATAAAATCTTTTTTTTTTATTATAATTTATATTAAATTTTGTTATATACTATGTATTATATGTACCATATTAAGAGGATTTATTTCATTCTCGCTCATATGATCTATTGGACATTCTGATATAGATGTTTTAGATGATTGTTGATTTGTTTTTATATGCATAGGACATTCCGGTGGAGGTACATTTTGAAATTTGTCTGATTCGTATATTATGGACTTAGACAGTTGTTGATTACTACTATGCTGTATTGGCATAATTACATCAGCAGCTGACACAGATGCAGAAGTCAATGTATTGCCCATTATTTCAATTATATTAATACCATTAACATATATATATATGTTGCTATAATCAGTAAAAAATGAAAGTAATATTCACATCAAGAAATAAAATAATTTATATCTAGAATATATGATTATAACAATATAAAATAATTGAACCGAAATTAATACAAATACAATTTATTCATTTTTGTAGTAATTTTAATATTCGTAAAATACTTACGCAATTCTAACCCTAAACGATATTATACTCGTATTTTAAGAAATTACCGTAAAATAATATTTTAAATAAATATATTACATATATCACTTTATATATATATTAAAATTTATAAATTGTAACTCATAATTTCGTATTTACCTGTATTATTTTTTATATTAAGGCTTTTAACTTTGCCCGTTCAAATATCTCGAAATATCTCGAATGTTGTGTTGTTATGAATACCGATAATCAAAAGATGAATGAAAATTAATTAAACATGTGGAAGTATTTATAACAACATTTAAACTTTCAAGATTTATATTTAAAACTTTACAAATGTTCAAAAGCATTTATGTCAGATCCAATAAATAGATATTATATGTAGTATAAATTTTACGTAATAACACATGTTACCAATATTTTAGTAATTTTTTAGCCATGCTTTTAATTTACTAAACGATATCATGTTTTTAATTGGTAAAAGTAATATTGTTATAATTTTTGTATTAAAATTTCAAATAAACATTTTAATATACAAGATGAAATATTTTGTTAAGTTAGTATAAGATGAAAGATATAGTAAATAACCCGCATAATTTAAATCTGTACTTTATAAAATTATTTTTACTGCAATAATTTCATATATGTTATATATTATATGAAAACTCTGTTATAACATTTTTATATATTCTTCAATGTTTTCTCTAATTCCATTGATTGGAAAAGCACTAAAAATTACGTGTATACTAATGAATTTAGCAACTAAAAAAATATCAAAATATGTATGATAGAAATAAAAAAGTACTAGTAACTTTAAAGTTTGGATTTAATTAAAAATATTGCATTGTTTTTCTGAAACAATTACAATTAACATGATATAATTAAACAAGGATTACTGATTGTCTAAATTAACAACATGGTAATATTGTTCTAGTAATTTCTTACATATGTAATTTACAATTAATATACAATGAAATAATTTCTTAAGTATGACAGATGTTATATATCAACGATCTTTATAATTTTTCAGTCTAAAACAAAGCAAAACTTAATGAACAATGAACAATATTTTACGTGTTTTTGCGAAAAATATGCGAATAACACAAGAAATTTGGTGTTAAAAGGAAGGGATTTAATTATTGCAAAGGGGTGATTGTATTTTAAAATAAATATTTGTTAATATTTTTTAAAGAGATAATGTTTGATTATTTATAAATTGTATATATTTCTAATGTTAGCAAGCGATTAGAAGATTCGGATATAAAATTTTTATTGATATTTCTCAAACAAAATCAAGACATTGTATCCCTTAACTTAGCCTACAACCAAATCACATGTATTGGCTTCAAAAACTTAATTACTTACTTACTTGTAAGATAGATTAAAATCAAAGTATATTAATTTGCAATATTATAAGAATATTATTTTAGGTATATAAAAATATATACAAGTTAAATGTTCAAAATAATAATATAATGGAAGCAGGTATTGATTATATGTGTGAAATAGGACAAAATTTACGTATCAAGAGCCTTCAATTAAGTGGGAATAAGTTTGGCATTGAAGTAATTGTTATTGTTATTCTTCTTTCTTTATAAGTTTATTAAATAATTCTTAAATTTAAGATAATCATAATTGTTACAGTCTTCAAAAAAAATAGCGTTACTATTATTGAAAAATCCATACTTAGAATATTTGGATATAGCAGAAGTTGATCAAACTATTTCAAGTTTAATATATTTCACAACAGTTATGAGATTAGATCAACCTATGTATAATGAAACTTTAAAAATTTTGGACATTAGTCGTCCAAATCCAGGATGTATGTATTTTTTTAATGCAGAACAATTTGCAACTCTAATTGGACATATGTTAAGAGTAACTTTATATTTTACAATATTAATTTATTTAAAGATTTTCCACAATTTACTATGTTTAAATTTGTTTACAGAATAATACTTGTTTGTTTGCATTGCATTTACAAAAATGTGGTTTTAATTGCCATGACATTGAATGTATGATGGTAAATGCACAATATAATCACACATTACATTTTCTTGATCTTGCATGTAATAATATAGGAGATCATGGAATGCATCATCTTGCTAATTGGCTTATAAAAACTTCTGCTTTACGTGGCCTTATTTTGAGCAAAAATATTATAACTGATCATGGTGCAAGGTAATAGAATGATTTGCAAAAGTTTACAAGACTATATTTATATGTCAATTCTATTATTTATTATTAATATTTATTATTATACGAAATTGTATTATATATTAAATTATTTCTTTCTTTAAGGATATTAAGTCATACTATACCATTTTCCAAGCTCAAATTTTTAGATATTTCATTTAATAAAATAACTGATGAAGGTATGGTAAATATTTTAAATTCTTTAAAAAAGATTTCACTCATAAAAAGCTTACGAATATTTGGAAACTTTCTTAGTCATATAACTGCTAAGGTATGTAATTTAATCTTTCTCCTTTTATTATTGTTATTTATTTATTTTATATTTATTGAATTTGTAGACTATAAAGAGAATATTATTATCAAAAGTTTTATATCAGACAAATCTTGATGTCAAGCCTTATAGAGTAGAAGATAAATGGTACTGTGCTCAATATCCAATGGACTGTTCTAAAGAACATTTGTATGATATGATTGAACTTTCCACAAAGAACAATAAAAAAGCAGAAACTTTTTCTAACATATATAAATTCAATGAAACAAGTAAAATAAAAAAAAGATTATAAAACAAGAGATTTATTATTCACTTTCTTTCAAAAGTATGCATTAACACATTTTTATGTACTTTTCCTATAAAAGCTTTGCTTTTTTGCAATAAGCATGATTGGTATAGTTCATATGTGGCTAATACTGTTTTAATTATTCTTACATATTTTTTATCATTTTATTAATAAATTTGAGATTTGTTCACAATTATTTACAAAGTCATATGCACTTTGATAAGATAATATTATATGTTTTAGATCGCAAAGCTGAATTATAGCATTTTTATGTTTTTTTAGATTTTTCTTTTTATATCTAACCATTGTTAACATTTTATCCAAGACATAATGCAACCATAAAATATTTGTGTATGGCTCAAATTCTTGCCAATTATTTCTAGAAATAATAACATTATTGTTATTATTATCATCGTTATTATTACTGTTATTACATTAACTTTGAATTTATGTAATATATACTTACTGTAATTTATCTTTCATAAGACGATAAATCTCGAATTGATATTCACCTTGAGCAGTAAATAAAGTAGGATCTAACGCTAAATCATTGAATATGCAACATCCTTGATATGACATTCTTGAAAGAGTAAAATCTATGATACAGACCTTTAAGAAAGTAAATATAAAATTTAGTAATGTAGTTAATACAAATAATTATAAAAATTATTATAGATATGATTGATATCATAAACAAAAAAAAAAAAACATACTTTTATACCATTACTTAAAACTGAAATATTTTTATTATCAAGCTTATAGTATATATATTTTTCATCTGTATCAGAAATCAAGATATTTCCCCAATGCAAGTCTCTATGTTCAAATTTAAGTGATCTTTCAGCGATTGCTAATGCTAATGCAGTCTATGAAAAAATTTTGATAATTAATATTAAGGTATTATTAGTTATTACATATATTTTATATAAAGTATTATTATAATTTGTCTCCTCTTACTTGTTTAAAATTACTGATAATACCTGTATAAATAATGTATGTGCTTCTACAGCTGTGTGAAATTCAAAAGATTCAAGATCTTGACCACCATGACCAAGTTCAAGAGAAATATAAAGTTGCTTTTCATCAAAAATTGATGGACAATCATTATCAGATGTTTTTTCTTCGTCATACTTCTTCCACAAATGTATCATTTCTTTAGGATACTTTCCTTTAATGCATTTAATACTTTTCACTTCAACAAATCCACTTGTATTGTGATTTTCGTTAAATCTTAAATTATGTAACTCTCTGAAAATTATGAAATTATGAAATTAAGATTAAAATATGTGTGTAAACTTACAATGAAGTAACACATACTTTGCAATAACAATTTCTGAAAGTATTTCATTAAATTTCTTTTGTGGTTCACCATTAATTAATTGGACACCTTCTATAGGTATAATCTTTAGAACAGATTTTTGTCTGTTCTTTTCATAAAGAAATACTTCTCCATATACACCTTCTCCTATTTTTCGACAAAATTTCAAATACCTATTATAAAAATGTAAAATATTTGAATTTTTTGAAAATATTAATATGTTATACATAATTTTTAATTTACTCACTTTCTTGAAAACAAATTTTTGAATGATAAATAATCTTTTTGGGAACATTTTTGTAAAATAACATCTTTTGCAGTTTCTGACGAACAAATTTCTGGACAATTATTTTTCATATCATTATGCTGAGTACTATATTCAGTGTTACAAATAGTTTCTGGTAATATATGTTCATTTTTGACAGTAGTTTTAATCCCATATACTTCAAGAAATGAAGCATCACTAGCATTTTTAATAATTCTACTATCGCGCACAACACGAATAGAAGTTCTTCTAACAAATCTTTTCGAATTGATAAACTGATTTGTATCACATTCATCTGTAACAGACACACTATAAGATCTTTCTTTGTGTTTATTACTGTAGTGTTCCAATTATTGATATTTTCTTCAATAATTATATATATATATTTTTTTTTAGCTAAAGTTACCTTTTTTCTGCATGTCTAATATATCCTTAACACTATGTCTCCATCTTTTACCTTTTTCAATAGACGTTTTATTTAAATTTAATCCATTCTGAAAATTATGTAAAATGGATAAAGAACGTGTCCAAGATTTGCCTGGCTTTAAAAATATAAACTTTCCTGATAAAGAAGCTACTTGATTATTGATTAATGAATTAGGTTCATCACTATGTGTTGTAATAATATTTACAGAAGTATCAGTCAAATTCTTCGTAGGATTTTGACTCAAAATATATTCGTTTACTTTGTCATCATATTGTGACATTTCACATGTTGAATATTGAATAATATTATTTTCATTTTCATAAATGTTACTTAAGTAAAAGTTATTTTTTCTATCTTGTTCCCTTTCAGTAACCTTTACTGAATTTTTCAACTGAGTGAAAAAATTAATTGTTTCATTCATATTGAGTTGACATTGATTTTCATCCATCAATTTGTCATAACTTTTTTCTTCAGTGGTATCTTTATTCTCAATATGTTCCTCATTAGATTTTTCTTTTGTAATTGTTGCACTCGATTCTTCTTTCTAAAATTAGAAAGCATTTATATAAAAACAAATAAACTGTATGATATTTATTATCAAAATATTTATTATCAAAAAATTATCTTTTTTGCTACCTTTAATATTTCTGATTTTATAATTTGTTCAGTATTATACATATCTGAAGTAATAGGTTTCAAGTCTAGTTCAGTATTAGCATTACTTTCATGCACATTCGTATTTGTAAATAATTTTTCTTTTATTGCACTCATACTGTTATCATTTTCCATAGCATATAATTTACTTTCATGATCATCAAACAAGGAACAAGATCTATTTGTCTCTATAGAAAAGTTTACATTATCTAGCAATGGATTATCTTTCTGATGTGTTTTGCTACATTTTTGTCTCAATGCTATATCAATGTTATCATCTATAAATATTGTAGCATCTGTTTTCCTATTATTGATAAAATTTGAATTTTTTTTAGAAGTGTTTAAATGTAACATTTCATATTCTTCTGTATCAAGTTTAATTCCTTCGCCACTTAACAAATTACTATCTACTGATGTTAATACACATATTTTTCTATCTTTTATATATAAAACCTTATCCTTCATATCTGATTCAACATTGGTGGAAACATTTATGCTTGTCTTATTTAATGTATGCAAATTGTTTGACTGTAACTTATCAAGCGATGCAGGAATATCGCTTACAATATGAGATTTTGTAATATCAATTGGTGAATAGCAAGGAGAATATGCTGATCTCCTTTTAGATGTAGCGATAGGTGTGCTACTCACTGGATTTTTTTCAGAATTTAAATCCTTTCTTATTCCATTTGAACTTTTACAGATCAAGTTATTCATGGGTGATTTGTATTTGCTATTTATAAAATTATTTGATATCTTATGTAAAACTAAACGACATTCTTTTACCATACATTTGGATTTATTAACCATAAACTTACGTTTTTCCATATTGTTTTTGTACAGTACTACAGAACAAGGTTTAATTTTAAACTTGTTGCCAATTGAATCAGAAATGTTATGTGATACTGATGATGAGAAGTGTTCATTATTTTCATTATTAATCTTTTGTGTTTTTTTAATAAACTTCAATTGACATGTTCCCTTTTTATCATTAATTTTTGGGACATTAGTAGTCTCCTTTAAAGGGCTACATAATTCAGATTTATTGCAAGGTAATAAATCAATTTTTTTTTTATGGATATTCTTGTAAGGGCTAGTACTGTTATTAATACTCTTATTATTAGTCATTTTATTAATACTAGTATCAACAATATCTGACTTAACAATATCATTAGAATTTTTTAACACAGAATATAAACTCCTTGCATTTGTTAACTTACTTTGATTTTTATTTCTTGTTTTCTGAACTTTCTTTATTCTTTTACTTTTGCAAGCCTAAAAAGAAATGAAAGTATAATTGAAAATAAATATTCTTATATACTTCTTAAAAATGATATAATTTTTAATATTATGCATTTATTTTTAATCATATTATCATTATCAATTACTATAATAATCATATAATTGTTTCAAAGTACCTTAATCTGACTTTTTTTTAATTTTAAATCATATTATCATTATCAATTACTATAATAATCATATAATTGTTTCAAAGTACCTTAATCTGACTTTTTTTCTTAACAGTTTTTACTTCTTTTATATGCTGTGAATTGTATAAAGTTCCTGTTATACGTGTCTTTTTATTTTTTGGTTTAATATTTTTTTTATATGATAACATTTTTATAGACTTTTTATACTTCATATTTGGGCTGACATCAATACTACAATTACCAAAGGAAATATGAAATAAAGATTCATTTTTATTTTCCTCCTCGCTATTTATACCAGAACTACTACCACTCCATGAGTTATTGTTAATACAATCAGGTGGTATTGGTGGTACTCTATATCAAGAAATAAAACATGCTAATTATTTTAAAAAATATAAATTAACCTAAGAACTTACACTGCGTCTTTAGCAATTCTATCAAATGTTGTTTCAAAAGGATCGTAATCTAATGAATCTTCACTTATTTTATTTTCATTAAGGTTATTAATTCCATGTTGTTCTCTGGGAATATCGTCAGTTTTTAATATTAAATTCACTTTAGTAAAGTCACTAATTTTTATTAACGGATTTTGAATATTTCTTCTTTCATATGTACGTATACGTTTTCGTAGCATTGTAATTTATATTTAATAAATATTGTACGAACTAATGTTTCTCTATCAAATCAGAAAGTAAATACATCACAAATTGTAAATGTAATGTGTATTTAAAGAAACATACAAATACTTTTTTTCTGTTAAATATACTCAAAGTTTAAAACGTACATCCATAGACTATATTATAGCTAGATTTATCCAACATCCCTATAAAAAATCTTTTAAATTAAATCTACTTTTACGTCTCACGAGCACGGTTCTGGGGAAAATAAATTCCCTTGGAGGAGTTCCTGCAATCTTGAGATAATGTACCTTTATAGCCTTCATCTGCTCTGTGCAGTTCTATGGCACAGGACTGGCACAAACGATATGCCAAACGGAGTATCAAATGACACTTACCTTTACTTTCGACAAATGAGAATATTGTGGTTTACCTCTGATCTCGTTTCAATGATGAGGACTGTTAATAATGCTCAATTTAATTAAAACAACAATAAATATAACTGCGCAAGAATGATTATCGGTTCAAAACAATAATAATAACTACGACTCGAATAATAATCGTAACAAAAACTGAGTCGAATAAATCGTATATCGGAGTAATAAATAAACAATAACTTGAGCAATAAACTTAGTAATTAGTACGGCGAAATGATATAAGCAACAACCGTCGAGATGGCGTGTGCAGCCAGTTAAATAGGAGTGTTGCCCAATCAACGAGAAGTGATTTGCTGTGGTGTCGTCATTGGCTCGTCATAGCTCTCTCCCTAGTAATTGGCGGCGAGTGTCCAATGGCAATTGCGGACGTTTGTGATGCTGGATACTGGTAAGGATAAAGCTCTGTGAATTCAACGTACGTGTCTTACATTTGAGTTGGCGTTTGTTATTCCTGCACTTTCCATTTATATAGGCACGTCTCTCTTTATACAATGATAGAAAACTTTGTACATATTTATGTTAAAACATATGTCTAATTCTTATATCGGTTAAGATAGATTCTCATATCGCTTATTCATGTTACATATTTTAAGTTAGGGTCAGCGTAGGACGTAACACTACCATTAGTTAATATAAATGCATCTTTAACACGTTTGACCACTAGTTTTAAATTAATTTTCCCGCCTTTATTTATATGTATGATTTTTCCATAGCACCTTAACAGACTCGATCAACATAGTTTAGTAACAAGTGACAGATATTACTTCGCCTGACTAATGATCTAAAGATGTATAGTAATTTATTGTATTTTTTTATATATTAATTGTAAAAATTGATATATAAATGACTGTATCATAAAATTTACAATGGATTCATATATAATGCAGGTAATTCAACATACAAATATTTAGATATTTTAAACATGAAAAGGTCATAGCTCTTTAAGGTTATATTTATATTATGTTAAATAGTTACGGCGTATGTGGCTCAATCAAGATGGAGATGTATTAGCAGTGAGTAATGTATTATTTGTTTTGAAAAAGATATAATAATATTTCCTATAATTAATAATGATTTTTTTAAAGGATCTACTTTCCCTTAGACACAATCATATTTTGATATCTAATATTGGTTCAGAAGCAACTATGACAAAGGCAATGGAGCATTTATCTGCTCCTTTTGATGATCTAGTACTTTACCACTTAAAGTATTAACAGATTTTTTAAAATAATGATTATTATGTATTCTTTTTAATGGTAGAATAAAATAACAAATAACTTACATTTATATTAATAGGACTATAGCAGCAATGAATAAAGATGATCCGTTTACAATGTATACTTACCAAAGTTCAGCAGTTCAATCTCTGACTAAAATTCTTCAAATGCAGAAAGAAGAGAATTGGATGCTACGAGTTATGAATGTTATGTGTTTAGAATTGAGATTATTAGCAGTTTGTACAGAAAGTTCAAAAACAAATAGAAATATGAAACCTGGAGAAGTTCTTGAGAAATGTGCAGAATGTTTAATGGGTTGTTTTCGAGTATGTGCTGCTGACAATCGCAGTTCAGAATATGATACAAAAAGATGGGGAATGTTAGCATTAGTTAATCAGTTACTAAAAGTTTACTTTAGAATTAATAAATTACATTTATGTAGACCTTTAATAAGAGCAATAGAATCATCTCCATATAAGGATCATTTTGCATTAGCTCAACAAATCACATATAAGTTTTTTGTTGGTCGTAAAGCTATGTTCGATAGTGATTACAAAACTGGTAAGCATTATTTTATTATAATTAATTCATCATAACTTTTGTCTTAATTTAATACCATTATTTATTTTATTTCAGCTGATACATATTTAACATATGCATTTGAACATTGCCATAAGAATTCTTCCAAAAATAAAAGATTAATTTTAACATACCTTGTCCCAGTTAAAATGTTGCTTGGATATATGCCAAAGAAAACTCTTTTAGAAAAATACAATCTAATGGAATTTTGGGAATTAGTAGAATCTGTAAAGAAAGGAGATCTACGTAGTTTAGAAAGAGTGATGGCAAAACATGAAACATTTTTTATTGGTGCTGGAATATATTTGATTGTTGAAAAATTAAAATTAATTGCTTATAGAAACTTATTTAAGAAAGTATATCTTGTATTAAACACACATCAGATACCAGTGCAAAGTTTACTTTCAGCCTTAGAAATGCATGGTATTGAAGATGTAGACATGGATGAAACGGAATGTCTTGTTTCAAACTTGATATATGAAGGAAAAATAAAGGGATATATATCCCATCAACATAAAAAATTAGTTATCTCAAAACAAAATCCATTTCCTATATTATCTACAATACTGTAAAAATGATAAATATTATTGCGTTATCGATATACTAGCACAATAAAGATTTATAAAACACATTTATATGGAACATCTATATGAATATTTTTAATAACCTATTAAGATTCCTTTATAGCAAAATACTTATAAAGACTAATATTCTGATAATATTTAATTTTAGTTAACATTTAATATTCATATATTGTATTTAATTAAAATAATTATTAAGATTAAAATGATAAGAAGGTTCCTTATTTTTGAATAAATATTTATATCCATATCTGCTTTGAAAAATCGAGCATTCTCAAAACTTTTATCTGTTGGCTAATATCAATATACATAGAAATTGGAACATTTTATGTCTTAAGGTACGTTTTTATGAGTACATCGTTTTTGAAGTAGAGGAGGGGGGATTGCGAATATCAGTGAAGTTTGCTACGAGTTAAAAACTTTGCGTTCCTTTAAAGAGGATGAACGTTGTATAGTTTCATTTTTCTTGCACGCGTGCGTTATTTTGTTTGTAGGAAAGGAAGTGTGACTGCGACGTTTGTCGACATATCCGGCGATAAAAATTCGTTTATAAAATGCCAATTAAAGTGGTGAAAACGACATGCTATCGATTGAAAGCCTGATTGGTTAAGCCAGTGTTCGATGCAAGTATGGCCGCCCTGCCATCACCCACGCAGGTATATCTTCATTTTTATATGTCTACGATGGTATAATATTACGTTTACTATGTTTATAATATAAAAAATGGCTTTTAAAAAAATTTTCTCTATTAACAAAATATATCATCTAATAATTTAAGATATCTTACAATATTAGACGCTTCTGATTGATTTCCTTGTCTTGTTTGACAGCACCGAAGATATTTTAACGTATCAAGAATAAATTTATCAGATTCTTTATATCACCCCTTCTTTCTAGCCATTTTAATATAAGGAAAATAGAATCATTAATAAAAAATTAGATTAATCAAATCCTTGCTAGAGATATAATTTCGATCGATCGTAAAACTTTCTTTTACAAATTCGTAATGCTTCCGGCAAATAATGTTTATTATGTTCCTAATTATTCACAAATAGTTGTTTTTATTAGCAAATGAAATGTTTTTTCTGATAAAATATATTATACCTTATCATTATAAAATATTTCATTTTTATAGGTGGCTGGAAGCCATACTGCCATATATGAAGCATATTATAATCAGGTATAGTTAGATAAATTTAAATGATCAACATTTTTAAATATATAAATACCAATCTTTTGAATTATCAATATAACAATATTGAAAATATATAATAATGTATATAAAGGTTGATCCCAATGGATATGGAAGAATTGGTGCAATGGAAGCAGCAAGATTTTTGAAAAAATCTCATCTGAGTGATGCTATTCTAAGTAAGATATGGGATATGGCAGATCCACAATCTCGAGGATCATTAGATAAGTCTGGTCTTTTTGTGGCCCTTAAACTTTGTGCATTGGCACAAGCTGGACATGATCTAAGCATGAATAATTTAAATTTAGAGTTACCTCCTCCAAAGATGGTAAGACAATTATTTAACTAAAATGCTTAATTTTATTTCTTTTTTATTTACTCTTCTATATTTTAGGGAGATATTCCTATCGTACAACAAAAAAATGTTTCAAGTGCATTACCAATAATAACATCCATTAACAATGGAGATTGGTCTATAAAGCCTAATGAAAGAGCAAAATATGATCAATTATTTGACAGTCTTCAACCTTCAAATGGCTATATACCTGGAAATAAAGTTAAAGGTGTACTTATGGATAGTAAACTTCCTTTAGATACACTTGGAAAAATTTGGGATTTAGCAGACATGGATAAAGATGGTATGCTGGATAGACATGAATTTATAGTTGTGAGTATGTTCAATTCTAACAAAAAATATTGTTTTGTCAAATACAAATTTTAATCAAACGTGCGTGCGTGCACGTATTCCTAATATTAATATCATAATATATAAGTAAACACGATTAAAATTCATATATAAATTAAATTATTTATCGGTGATAATTTCTTCTATATAATGAGAAATGTAACTTATAAAAGCAAAAGTATATTTTTTAATTATAATTTTTTCATGATCCTTATAGTTCTATTGAAGATTAATAATCATATTTCAAGAGGATCATCCTATGTAATTTTAGTTATTGTTACACAGGCTATGCATCTTGTGTATAAAGCATTAGAAAAGTATGCTATACCAAGTGTCCTACCTCCTGAATTAATGCCACCTGGTAAAAGAAAGGACATTTCTATGCTGGTATCTAAATCACCTATACCTATGACTGTACCAACAATGACACCACCACCAATTCCACCTTTACCGAACATATCATCAGGAAAAAATTTATCTGGTCCAATTGATACAATGAAGGTATTTACCAATTATTTCTAATATAATAATTCTATAAAATTGACATTCTTCGTGGTATGATATAATATACTTTCATCTACAGTGTAGTGCACAGCCTTGGGTAGTTTCAGCTGAAGATCAAATAGCAGCAGATAAACTGTTTTTACAAGCAGATATGGATATGGATGGATTTGTCTCAGGCTTAGAAATTAAAGACGTCTTCCTTCAAAGTGGACTTCCACAATCTGTATTAGCTCGTATATGGTATGTAAAATAAATTTGTACAATATATTTATTAGTCAATTTTTTATTCTTAACAATATTACGTTTTTTCCTTTTAAATATATAACATTACTTAAAATATAATTTCAGGGGCTTATGTGATACATGTCAAAGTGGAAAACTAAATAAAGAACAATTTGCTTTGGCAATGTGGTTGATAAAACAAAAGCTTAGAGATATTGATCCACCAACGACTCTAAAACCTGAAATGGTACCGCCGTCTTTGCGAAAAAGTGGAGATCTTATCATGGTAAGTACTTCAAAAATATTAATTTATTTGGAAAAAAAAAGAAACATTTCTTTACTATTTTAATATAATACTGAAATATTTACAGTAACTTAATGTTTACAATTTTTGTAATATCATTTAATGCTTCGTAAATCGGGTTTTGCCTTTTAACACTCTCCAAATTACTACAGTAAATACAGAAACAATTGCAATAGTACCAAACATCATATATTGATAATTTAATTTTAATTCTGTTTCACCAGTCACTATTAATTTTACTGTTCCTGCAAGTTGATTATTTTGCCAGCAACTAAAAAATTACACACACATAAATATAAACATTTTTACTATTGAAATTGTCTATTATGAGAGTAAATACCTATATATATTACTATCTGTAAATTTTAATTTTTTAAAAACTATACGCATTCGTGAATCGATAAATATTGTTGAATTTGAATGATATTTAATAAATGGTAATATTTTAATTCCAATTTTCCAAATTATTGGTGTTTCTATATTTAGATTTCTGAAATATTACGATTATCTTATTCATATTCCATTATTTAAAAAATAAACTTAAATAATAAGATCAAAAGAAATCTTATTTTACCCTGGGCATTTGATTTGCATTTTCTTATTAATTGTTCCATAAAGTATTGTTCTTGTAACTTCTGGCACTAAAGAAGGTATTTTTTGGATCATAGAATATATATTAGCACTATTATTTGCACTTTCAATTATTTTGCCAACTTTATTATATACTTCAAATACTACATCATTTGAACAGTTTTTCTATAATGATGGAATATTATTATTTCATTAAATGTTTTAAAAAATTATTTGTAAATGTAATTATAAAAGGCAATACCTTGCAATATTTAATCATCATTTCAATTTTCCTTTGTTTAATAATTATATGTTTCCGGATATGATTTGGGATATATCTAAATTTACATGGCAATTTATTTTGGAATACATAAAACAGTGTTTCCATTATGTATTGTATATTTTCATTTAAGTTGTCATCATCTTAATATTATATTATCATCCAATAAATGAAATTTTGTATATAAAAAATATAATTTATATATATAGTGCGCGCATGCGCGTGTGTTGGGTCACAATTTTACATACCAATACTAGCATGATACACAGGATTTTCTAATAGTGAAAGAGTACAATAACCATAACGAATTTTTATACCAACATTAGCACATTTGGAACATGGGGACCAATTTGTCCATGTAGTATATAGTTTTAAGTTGTATTCTGTTATTATTTCTGATGATGCAGGATGCTGTACTTTTGGTACTACATCAGAATGAACAATATCTATTCCTTCATGACCATTATCAACATGCAAATAATAAAGTGCTCCTATTGTATCTTTCATTTGACACCAGTACTGGCCATCTTGTTCTAACTAAAAAATTTATATTAGCTAAAGTTACATTTATTATATATATATAATTAATTTCTGAATACATGAATTTAATTTTACTTTAGTCATAATATTTTATATTCTGTTGTTCTCATAATATGTACCTGAATGTTATACATTTTTAAATGTTTGTTATTTTGAGAAACTAATGTATGTTGGGTAGATTGAATTAATTCGTTAGTAATATTATTATTACTACTACTATTAAAATACCATTCAATGGTATTAACTTCATATACTACTAGTGGAGAAATACATATTTCACACTTCAAACTGTAAATTATATATAAGTAAGACTTTATTAAGATTCGAGCTTTTCAGTATTATTTTTTATTCATACATTACTGATGTTCCTTCTAGTACTATAAGGGCAACAGGATGTAGCATCTTCTGTGATTTAATTTGAGCATATCGCTTAATTAAACATGCATAATATTTTAACCATTGCTCTTTGTGTATTTGTCTAAGACTATTATTACTTCTTGGATATTCAAAATTTGTATCTATAATTCTGGTCGTACCTAAATAAGTATATTTTTATGAAATCTGAAGTAAAAACTTACATATATTGATCCTCTTACTGTATTTACTATTATATATGTTTCCTAACTTTGGAATTCTAAGATCATAACTTAAATTTATTGTAATTAATAATATATAAATCATAAATACATTATACATTGTCATTATATTATGTTGTTACAATATATCAGCATATGTCATTATTCTCCTAGCAATTGTTTCTATAATATATTGTAATAATTTTTTATGGTTATGATATATGATATATGTATTTCAAATATTATTTTAAATAACATTCATTACAGACCTTATAAAAAAAATAATATGAATTATTATTAGCTTAAGAAATATACAATAATATATAATTAATAATGCTTTATTACTCTTCTATTGCAGGAAAATAATAATATTTCGGGATATTCTAATCCAGAATTAGATATGATAAATAAGGACATAGCAGAGCTTACACGAGAAAGACATACCATGGAGCAAGATATAGCTCAAAAAGAAGCTGATATCAAGATTAAAAATGGAGAAATTAAAAGTCTTCAAAGTGAATTGGATACACTAGCTGCTACCTTAAAACAATTAGAAAACCAGAAGGGTGAGGCACAGAAGAGATTAAATGACCTAAAAGCACAGGTAAGTGGACAAGTAAGACAATTTTTGGCTTGGCTGCAAAATGCTTGGCTTGTTAGAAATCATGACCTTATAGAAAACTAAATTATACTGATTTAGAATTTCATGATACTTTGTGATTATATTATAACTGTACCATATTTTAGTTATATTATTTTTCTAATTTTTATTAATCACACACAATAGATTATTAGGAATAAACGATACGAAAGATAATCGACTCGTATTGTCACTCATTTGATAATAATGTGTATAGTGATCATAATTTATATTTTATTACTTTTTTTTTTTTTCCTTATTTCATCATGATTTGTTTTTGTCATATTTTTGTTTGGCTTGTAGACAGCTGATGTAGATAGAGATTTGAGTGAAGTGGAGAGCAAGATTTGCAAGGAACAGAAGAAGGTACATCAAAAATTTTCGTTTCTGATCAGGGACAGGTACTAATTCGATCAGTTTTGACATGACAGTGTTTGAAAAGTATTAGACTTTGTTCTCGTTTTTCATAAATTAGAAGCATTAGTGGCTCTATTTATGTTACAGTACGAGTTATTCATCTTATTATTTCTTAGATTCCTCCTCTCCTAATCATTAATAAAAAAGTGAAAATATTTTTCTTATATTAATATTCTGATTAATTTATAACATTCATAACATATACACAATAACCAACAATATCTCAGATTTGTAATAATGATTTTAGGTCATAATTTTATCTCAATCATCTCTTGCTTCTTTCTTTCTTTTTAAAACTATATAACTAAAACGTGAACGAAATGCATCAATGTGGGGTTACATTTTTTGTTGCCTATTGTCTCTTCACTCACAATTAATAAATTAATAAAAACTATAAGTGTATTATATTACTTGATATATATTTTTAAGTAATATAATCGGAATAGGTATATAGAAATAAAACTACCTTTTAGAAAGAGTCTACTAGACTTTAGATGTTAATACATACAAAATTATTTTCAATTAATCGATTAACTTACCAAGTAAAGTAGTGAAGAATCAAGATTGCAACAATAATTTTATATTCACGTATGTGTACATATCGAGATAAAAATAAAAATAAAAAAAGAAAAAAAAATTCAATTTCGTTTATTACGAACTTTAGGTTGACAAATTACGACAGCAAGCTGAAGAACAAGAATCAGTCTTACATGCTCAGGAAGAAGAACTCAATTCCAAACGGCAGGAACTTGAGGGATTGAGACAAGAAGAACAACAGCTAGAGCAACAGCAGCATAAAAGCAGGGACCAATTAAATGAGCTTACGAAAAATTTGCAAGATACACAATTACAAATTAGTCAAGCAAAAGCTAAAATTACACATTTACAAGAACAGCAACGGCAAATGAGTGATGCTATTGCACTTTATGATTCTGCACTTGCTACAGCAGATGCCTCTCTTGTACCTGATACTAGTCTACAATTTAATCCTGAGATTGAAGATATAGAGTATGTATAATATATATTATATATTATTTTATAATATTTTCTATCAAATCTCATAAAAAAGAAGAAATTAAAATTATTAAAAATTAATATATTTGTAACTTCTAAATAATATAGGTATGACGAAAAAGAAGCTACAAGTGTGAATGAAGAAAATAAAGCAATAGTTGATACATTTACAAATGCAAATGGACCTGGTGTCTTTGATGGGTTTGATAGTCAAGATGCTTTTTCATCAAAGAAAGCTCAAGAAGTGTTTTCTACATCTACACCTGATCCATTTGGAAATACATTTCCATCACAATCGGCAACGGTAATCTTTCTTATTCAATAGCATTAATTGATTTTGTATATATTTATGTAATGTATTAATTTTGTGAATAAATATTTCTTTACTATTTCTTATAATTACAATTTCTTTTTAGGGTGATTTTGCCAATGATCCATTTACTGCATTCGAAAACACTAACACAGTAAAACAAGATCCATTTGATCCATTCGGAGATAGTAAAAGAAATGATCAAAAAATTGGTACAGCTGCACCAACGGTAAATTTAAATATTTATGCATTGTTATATAAAAAAATTCTAATCATTACTTAATACTTTTTATATAGGTAACAAAAGATCCATTTGGAGATGACCCATTTGCAAATCTTCATGCTCCACCGCGACCAGAAAGTCCTAGCCCTGCTCTTCCACCCAAAAAAGCTAAACAACCACCGCCACGACCTGCACCACCGCGACCATCACAAGGTCCAACAGGATCTTTGAGAGCAGCTCCGGTTCCAGCTCCTCCTACTCCATCTCCCACTCCTGATCCATTTGCGAATGCAAATTCAGATCCTTTTGCCGTGCAACCAATTGGAGACAACAATAATATCAGTAATTTCACAGGATCATCTACAGGATTCGCAGATTTTGCAAATTTTGATTCAAAGGTATGTATTATAATAATTTTCAATTATAATATATAAAATTTTATTTATAATATATCATAATTATATTATTTTTTTAATATCATAATTATCACTTATTTAAAATTTTCCAATATATCTTTAAGTATTCTCCTATATCCTTTTGTTCATATTCAAAAGCATGATCTATCCCTTATCTAAATCAATAGTTCCTGGCATGTCGTATAATGATTTTATTTTTATGGAAAGCTTGTTTTGTAGAATAAGATTGTTACAAACATTGGAATAATTTTTATGATCATGGTTTTTTATATTTATTTTTAAAAAATCAACATTTAATACTATTTATTGAGTTATAAAATATGGTTGAAGTTATTATTTCAGTGTTTTAAGCGATATTTTTTGCATAAAAAATGTATCATTATTAAGAAAAATTAATTATTTAATTTGTTTTACATTTAGGTAGAAGCTGCACAATTTTCAGTTTATCCACCGACTTGCCTTGTGGGGCATATTATCAACAAATTTATTTATTTACAATATGTTTTCTTACACGTAAAATATTTTTTTTCTCCTTATAATTTGCTTATAATAAATTCTGTTTTCATATCTTTCATTTAAGATGTTTGAGTTATATTAAGGAATAATATTAATTTAATGCAAAGTTTGATATAGAATTTAAAAGAATTATAACTCAAACATTTTAAGTTCATTGTTTTTAAAAATCTTTTAATTCCTATAATAGCAGAACCTTGGACCAGCAGATTAATGATAACTAGCGGTATTTGCGTTATTTCTTCTAACTTTCCAGTAAAACAAAACTGACCAGTGACAAAACCTGCTTTAGCCGGAATCGTCGCTCAATCGAACAGCGCCACCCAGACCAGTGAGTCGACCACATGCTGCAGTAACACTAATATCCAAGTTGCCGGACTTCACAGAAGATCCCTTCAGAAATTATCGATATGAAGATCCATTTAATATAACAGATCCTTTCTCCGATGAAGCAGAAGATTGTAACGCAAATAAAAATACCACGATAAGCATGGTGGACCCATTTGGATTTGGATCTACATCAGTATCAAATGCTAAGAATTCCTTAGTAAAAGGGTTTGATGCTGATTTTGGCAAAGCTTTTTCCGATCGAAATAAAAATATAAAATCATCTGAAGCGGATACTTTCTCTAATGATAAAACCAAAACAATCGATATCGATGAAGCATTTTCCAACAAATGTGACAAAAGTGGAAGGTGGCAGGCACAGGAAATAGCGCATAATTTAAGTGTTAAACTAAATCTTAATGATAAAAAACCGAAAAATGACGTTGATAACATTTGGAATGGTACTGCACCTCTTGCATTAACAGAAGATGAACAGCTTGCTTGGGCAGCTAAACAAAGTCTAAAAACTGAAGAGGAAAGACGTAGGCTTAAGGAACAAGAAGAAGCTGAATTAGCTCTTGTTCTTGAACTAAGTAAACGAGATAAATCTGGAAAATAAAATTTTTTTCTTCATTGCGATAATTTATACTATGGTTTACGAAGTAGTATATTTTTTAATCCAATGACTTATTGACTTTTTATTAAAAATTAGATAAAAAATATATATAATTTCAGAATTACCATCAGTGTTTTTAGATAAATTAACGAAGAATTTTATTTTTAAGATTACGTATAAACATATGTATAACTAATATTTAATTTACCATTATTATTATAACTATTATTATTGTCATTTTATTATTATTATTATTATTATTATTATTATTATTATCATCATCATCATTATTATTATTATTATTATTATTATTATTATTGTTGTTGTTGTTATTGTGGGATCACATATTTTCGTAAATATGATTTATATTGTAACCAACTTTAAAAAGAAGAAAATTCTCGTGATTTCTGTTGAAACCAAAGGCTTGTATAATAATGCTTTTTCTAAATTGAATTTTTGAATCATGGTAAATATTTGAGAATGTTTCTCCTCTTTCTTCCTATTCATTGTATTTTATCAGCTTATGTAATAGATTAAAATCTTATGAAATTAATTGCAATTCTGCAATGATAAATTCTAAAATAATATTGATAATATTGTCCTAATAAATCATAAGCCACATGTATACACGTGACTTAACAAGGCAGTTAAATTTAAATATATAAAAAGGATAGAATGGCATATTATTGGATCGACAATAAGATGATGTATGAATATTGAGAGAATTCATATACGTATCAGTATAGAAACCAATGCAGATTTAAGCCTGTTGAAAACTCTTTATGTACACTGTTAATATAAATTTATGAATAACGTGAAAATAATACTTGAAATCTTTCTGATAGCAATCATTTGCAATGTGTACTGTATACATTGCTTATATTTAAACAATAATTAACTTGAAAAGTTCTTATATTGTTGTAATTTTTCCTGTTATTAAAAAATGAAAATTACATATAAGGAAAAAGTTAACAAGCAATTCTTTAGTAAAAAAACAGCACTGAAATGTTGATACAGGTTTTGCTATTTTAAAAATTATACTAGTATTAGGTTAAACTGATGTTGTAAATCTATGATCGTTTAAAACTTCTATCCATTTAAGGAGTTTTGTAATTAGCTTTAAACATACTGTTAACGAGTCAATATCTTGTAGATTGCTCAAGATACATTTGATAAATAAATGCAATTATATTAGTTGCATGTAAACTCTTAGGACAACGATGATATGAGAATGCCATTTAACTAAATTTTTGGTCTCTTAATATATCCCAAAGAATAACGTGTTCAGATTGTATTTTTGTGTTTGATTTAAGATATTAACCATCTAAACATACAGGAACATGTTTATCCTGATCACATCACTAGTTGTTAATTTCGCAATGACGATGAATTATATCTAATGTATATATATATAATTGTTGTCTATATCATTTCATTATATTAATATAATATCGAAGTTATAATTGTATGGGTAAACTACTGTTGCTATAATACTTATGATAAAGGATGTCTCCTGCAAATGTTAATCGAGATAAAGTAAAATAATAATACTGTAAATTTCATAATACTCGTGATTTTGCAACAAGTAGAAATAAATAATCATAATTTTAATTTGCATATTAATGCAACTTTATTGCGTTTATAAGGTATATCTACGCTCATGTACAATCATTGAGTACTAAAACTACAATTGCTATATTTTAAGTTAAAAACATCTTGTAATGCTCACTATAAAAACGTAGAAAACAATTTCAGTTTTAATTAGTAGTTTTAATGAAAATCGATATATTGTAAACAAGTTTAAGGAAGAACTGAAATTGACTGACAAATAATGAATATAAATTATTTATGTTGTGAAATGAACAAAAGATAGATGTGTTATAGAATTAATGTAGCAATCGTATATTTATGAATGAAGCTTCTAATATTCATTGATATATACGTATCGATGCAATGAAATATGTCTCTTTTTTACGCACACATGGATTCATGTGCCGCACGCGGAGAAAGAAAAGACGAATGAGTGAATGAACGAATAAATGCGTGAGAAAAAAAGAAACTGGAGAAGAATAAAATCGTACTAGAGAATTCGATATTGTTATAGATATATAAAAATGCATAGTGTGTGAGAACCCAGTATTTATCTTAATATATATTGCTTCGTGCCATGCGAGAGTATAAAATTCTATTGAAAACTTCACGCTCGGCATTATTGCTATTATTAGGAAACTTAATTATTAATTATTTTATGTTATTGCTTTCACAGCGATATTATGATTTGAAACATTGATATATTTCATAAATGCAACGTTATCAATATTTTATACCACAATATAAAAGTTAATTCTCGGATAATTATTTATATGTGAATGTATAAAAAGTATATCATATATAATAATGTAGACAGATTCAATGAACAATAATTAATTGCCGCATAATCATACATACAAAAAAAAAAGAGAGAAAAAAATAGAAACGCTTATAATATTAACAGTAAATTATTAACAATCCGAATAAAATGTACTAAAATGATATGCATTGCTTGCATAATATACAAGCATTTTGTTGAATATATCAAATGACAACATTTGCATTATATTCCCAAAGCGTTTTCATTGTCAGTTAAAGAAAAATGTCCATCACGTATAAATGTCATAAATCTTCCAAAGTCTACAAAAAAGAACCAAATAAACTTGGAAATCATGTAATAACAAATCCTAATGAAAATCCATATTTCTAATTTAATTATGTCATCCTATCTATCTCAATTCAGGATTGAACTATCTATTGCATATACTTGCAATAAAGAGACATTTATTTATTGAACATACATAGATGATTACACATTTTTTCTAAATTTGTTAAAACTAAAATATTTGATATGTAAGATAAACGAATAATAATGTCAATGTGAAATATTATAAATATAAATGTCCGTTAAAACTGAAAATTTTTATATTACTTTCAAATACTACGAATGCATATGTACTTCGATTTTCAAATTTGATTTTTAGTCGATGAAGAAAACGATTTTAGAAATGCTAATTTATCAAAACTTGTCCAAATGTTGGAATGTTGAAAAAAAATAGAATTGAAAATTAATAAGGTAGTTGATAAATAAGAAAATGTCTCTTACCATATTTATGTAAATTTTTCTAATTATTTGAGATATTATATTTAGATCAAATATATATCTATTTAGAAAAATTCAAAGTTACATGATTCAATGATAGATGGCACAATAGATACATACGATACGTATAAAAATGCGTGTCCAGTCTTTCAAAGTTGGATCACTTGCATTGTTAAAAGTGCTGATGGATTAATACGTTCGAATTTTTTCTTTGAAAATAATAATAAGTGATTAAATGGATATTTTATTGCAACTTTATCGATATAGATGTAATTCATTTTTAAGATTAAAAATTGCATCTTTTCGGTATACAAGTATTTGCGAAAAAATAGTGCTCAAACAATTAGATCAAGCAAAGATTAGTGAGTCTATAATAAATAAAAAAACGATAAATAAACTTGAAAAATTATCCTTAATTGGATATGATAATGATCGTGGTATTGCCATCTTAAAAGCAGCTGTGAATTTTTCTGAACGTTTACGAAATTTTGAAATACCTGAAGAAGTTCAACCACTATACAATCCTTTAGAAGAGAATAATTTATATTTACGAGAGGACAAGGTGCAAGACATTAATAATCGTCGGGAAATTTTCAAAAATGCAACAGTTTTAGAAGAAGAATATTTTATAGTTCCTTTGCAAAATCTTAAAAATAAATCATGAGTATTGAACATGTTCTAAAAACTATAGGTACAACATTTATAAACTTTTCTAAAAGTGGATTCACTTATGGACTGCAAGGTAATATGCTTCTTAGAAATCTGGAGGCACATTGGTTTTTACATTGTGTCACTATGTCACCATACAATGTTTTCATAACTACAACAGATAGGATTAAACATACTTTACAAATATTAGATAATATGAATATAAACGAAATACCTTATGGACTTGCTATTATAAAAGATTCCAAAACTTCTTGGAATCAATTAATTTGGCCACCAAAATGTAAAGTGACTTCTCATAAAATTGCAAAAACTATTACATTTGCACATAATTCTCAATCAAAAGATTTATTTTATAAAAAACAAAGAGAACGAAAAATGTGGTGGCGCAAGCTTACTCAAAACCCTTCAAGATTTTTACTTACCGAATCAAGAAAGCTAAAAAATCGTGAAATAATTGACATAGAAGTACTGTTTCCTTTTGGCAATATTATTGTAGAGACCATTATTTATCAATATGATGTACATAAACTATTTGTAAAGGTATTATCTTATTCATATAACAAATATGTAAAGTCCATATAACCTAGAAAAATAGTTATCTAATTAAACTATTTACAGACTACAAATTCTAAATATGATATTGACGATGTGCATATGATCGAACATGTTGCTTCCTTAGATTGGGGTTGTTTGGCATTACTTTCCGACAGTTATGAAGATGGTAAATCTAATCAAGTATTGTTACATCCAAAGATTTCACCATATAAAGTTGCTTTTTGCATTGAAAAAGAAAGTAATGAAACTGATTCAGATACAGAGAAGTTAAGTCGTTTTATAATATATTTAAATAATATACTTAGAACAAAAGGTTTTGAAACTATATTAGTGAATACAAAAGAAGTAATTGAAATGTGTCTCGTTCCCTTTGTTGTCACGGTAGCTCAGACTAGTCTTAAAAATGGCATAATACATATTACGAATAGATCCACAACTCTTGCAGAAGCAATTCATTTTACAGATTTGGTAAAATATATTGCTTTGCGATGTAGTCACTCAGTTTGACAATAAATCAATGTCTGTAAATCAAATCTTTCTTTTTTATTTTTCTAAAATTATTTTTTATTATTAATCCGTATGTATTTCTTCGTAGTTTCCCCTTCAATAAGATACTTGTATAATAATTTTCATAAATGATATTGGATAATAAAAAATAAGTAGAATTATTTTGAACTTTATTCTATTTTAGTTTCTGCTTATTTAAATAATACGTTTTACCAATTTAGTAATTTTACAATGCAAAGTATAACCATTTTGCACTTCATTTTTCAAGAAACACTTCTCTGGTGTAAATTACAAAATACCTGTATATCACCTATAGTTTATTTAAATTATAATAAACTAAACTATTCTATATTATGATAGTCATATTTAATTAATAAAAGTTATAACAATTTAAATGTTACAGACAATAGTTACACTTCTATTTTCCTGACTGGTCTATCCAGTATCCAACTTCACTTCTTTTATATCTTATATGGACCTATACATTGTCACATAAGTATCTCTTCTTTATAATACAAAGCTGCCAAATGCAGTTTTGATGCGCAAGAATACGTTTTTATGCAGAATCTTATGCCTTATAAAATTTAATAACAATGTAGAAAACATGAATACTACAAAGAATGATCATAGATCATGCGTGATAATGAATAATGAATAACTCGGAATTTCAGGAAATTTGGAGACATACTCGTGTGCGTGTGCATACTTCTGTTCTGTCAAATATAACCAGCTCTTAATAAAATTCAAATGATGATTATGTTGTGACTGACAGGCAGTTTGATGTACTTTCAAAGAAGTATGTTAAAATCCAGTTAAGCAGGTAGCTGTAGCTTTTTGCCTTTCAGTACTTTGGTAATATAGAGGTAGAAAAAATCACAATAAAGAACTGTTTGAACCAAGCCAGCAACAATTGCAATCAAATCATAATGATCTTCTGCATAATAACGGTAAACCCAATTTAATAAATATAAGCCTCTATAGGATCCTAAAGCAAAGAGATAGTGACTGGTAATGCTCTCTGCTTCGCCTGTTTTGGAAACAAGAAATAATTGTGGTAATATTGCGAGAGACTCCAAATAAATGCTAAAGGTCCATAAAACTTCTACAACCGATGGTTCATGATTGATCAATAAAGCTAGTACAAAGGTAGGTAGAACTAAAAATTCAATTCTGAAACATATAAGATACACGTTATTTGTTAATAAAACATAAAACAAACAAAGTTTAGTTTTTAATCGTAAAATGTCAAAGAATGTATGTATATACATATATATTACCTGAAAGTATCATGATTATGATCATATGTAGCTTTGAATTTCATATACATTAGATAAACCGTTGTATACGATGCTGAGAGAAAAATAATCTTCATAAAAGTGTTATAGGCTGAAATGTATGTGTTTACCAGATCTAGATATCGTGTCGTGTAGACTATTGCAAATAATATTTGCGATTTTCCGCTGATACCTATATATCATTTGTATTAAACAAATTATAAATAAATGTTAAATATTGAAGAATAATCAATAAGAATATGTTAAAAGTAGCAAAATATCAGGGAAATCTTTAATATATCATGGTTATTATTGAAAGACGACGATACAAACCGGCACAACTTCGTGTTTTCCATATTTTTAATAGCAATATAATAATGGCTAAAAGGTGCGATAAGTCACCTAAAAGGCGAAAAATGTTCATATCTTCGTTTACTAATCACTAATTCCTTCACACAAAGGATAAAACCGCACAGTGCACCAATCTCTTAACGCATCTAAATATGACGTGGCTTTAGACGCTGCATTGGCAGATGGCCGAACGATTAGTACCATTTCAGCCGGAAGTGTGTACGTATTTATGTGAATGAAACTGTCCTCCTTTGTTCCCCTTATCTGCCATTTACAAATGCATTTAAATATAAGAAACACCTTTGTCCTTGAAAATATTTATAAATATTTTCACCTCCTACCTGATAATCTTCAGAATTTCTTTTTAAAAAATTATTTAAAGAAGAAAAGAATTTCTTGTAGTTTGATTTGCCCGCCCATTGTTTTCACAAAATGTTTACCAATAATATCTTTACACCGCGTTGGGCGTATTAATTTTTATGACAATTTGTAATTGTTATATAAATAATTTATTTTCTTTTTAATAAAGTTTTCTTAATCGCATAAAATTTTTCTCAAAACATTATCTGTTGATACATGTAGAAATAATAAATATAAGGTATATTTTGATTGTTAATTATTGATACAATTTTTTATCCAGAGATTTTAATTTTCAAAAGTTGGTGAAAATTAATCTATATGATTACTAATTTTGTCGATAGATGGTTACTGTATGGCTACTCTGCGAAGTAAACAGTTTGAATAGGTTACAAGTAAAATCTGAAATTATTTTTATTGTTTATTAGTTTATTGGAAGTTGTAATGAAAAATGGAAAATGCCGAATTAGAACGAATAAAAGTAAAACTACTTAAAGAAACATCTGCTTTGGAAAAAGAACTCAAAGAACAAGAAAGCGTTGAACGTCAAGAATCATCTTCCTTCGTCCAGTACTATATATATATATATTTTTTTTTTATTTATAAATAAATATATGATAGTTTTTAATAATGTTAATATTATACAATTATTATCTTTACAGAAATACATTTTTTGCAAAAGAGGACTATGTGAATAAATATTCATTGGAAGAAAATAATAAATTATGTGATTTTTCACATCACCTAACTGGAATAATGTTTAAAGATGCAAAAAAAGATTGGATTAATGATAAAATTTATAAATATACAGCTAATGTAGTAACTAAAGCTATTAGCTTTTATTTAGAATTAACCATAGATTTGAAAGTATTGACACAGTAAATTCTTAAAATTTTATTTATATAGTAGGGTATAAATTTAGTCAATTTATTATTATTTATTATTTATTTAGGATGATCCCGATTTTGAAGTAATTGATATAACATGTCATTTTATGGATGTTCCACCTTGTTTTATGTTAGAAATGACACCATGGGTTCAATTTCTTGCGAAGTTAAAAAATTTCTCTTTTTTTATGTCTGGTAATTTAAAAATTAAATTACCTTAAGTTATGTGAAATAAGGATTTCAAATATTGTTATGTGTTTCAGCGATCTCTGATTATAGTCAATATAATGTTCTACGTAACAAAATTATAAACTCTTTACGGAGTAATAATTATATAAATTTTTATGACCATGAAGAAGAAAATGGTGGAATTTTATTAGATCTAAAATCACGAAGAAATCCAGATCAAATATATCTGAAATATCAATGGTCATTGAAATTTTTTGAGAAAACCTGTCATATAGAGCATTATTTTACAATAAATGCTACAGAATTTGGTAGTGATATAGTTTTTCAATTTATATTTTTAATAGCATATACTTTTTTCTTTATTTGCAATTATTTTGTTGAATAACAGGCATGGAATTTGTTGAAGCAAATACTTCATTACTTAAGCAATTTTGCAAGTTGAATCTAAAGAAGAAAGATCTGATTGAACTATGGGCACAATTATGTAGTGCTATTGATGCTTATGAAGATAAAAATAAATGAAATATTCAATGTTTAAATATATGTATATATATATATATATATATATGTATGTATGTATGTATATATATGTGTGTATATATATATGTGTATATATATATATATATATAAACATAATTCTCTTTTTACATGATAAATTTGTTCCTGAACAATCCATATAAATGAAAAACGTGTAAAAGAAAAATACGTGTATAGAAAAATAGAAGAATAGTTCCAATGTAAAAATCCTATACAAATAGTAAATTATTTTCAAATAAAAAATATGAAAATATGAATAAAACTATTTAATTTTATTAATTTGATATTATGTGCATAAAACTTCAAAAATTAATATATATCTATATAACTTCATCATAACTTTCATAAACAATTCAATCATAAACAAATCATATTAAGACCTGAAGTCTAAAAGAAACGATGCTTTATTCTAATCTTTTGGCCCTTACACAATATATAAAAAGACGCAATTCAGACGAAGGATTAAAAAATTAAGAGGGTTCTTTAAAATTCAAGTTCAAGTATATATGTACCGTTCTAGGAAATTTTATTTATAATGGAAATGTGCTTTTTAACAGAATTGAATTTAAACAACAATTTTTAAAGTAAACTTTATTTGAATCGTGTTAAATTAAAATATATTATGAAAAATATTATTGTTTTTACTTTCTAAACTATATTATTTTAAAATTATGTAAAAAAGAATTATGTAAAAGTAGAATTAAATGTATTAATAAATAATAAGAATGATAATCAATACGTTTTGTATCAAGAAGAATTGTATCAATACATATTTTATAAATTATTGTAAACTTTTATAATATAATAATCAGTAATTATGTTTTCACTGTCTTCCGATATCCCTTATTCACATTAGTCTATTGTATAAATTTATATATTAAAAATTTACATATAATAAAAACGGATTAAAAAATGAATACTGTGTATATGCACAAAAATTTGCACTTCATAAAAATGCAAAAATGTTAAGATAAATCTAATAAAATATTTTACGATTAACTATCAATTACACTGTTCTTATAACTGTATTATTAATTTATATGAGAATAAAATCAATTATAAAATTTAATAAGATAATGTTATACTGAAATTTATAATGATTTTGATATTTTATTAACGATATTATGTAAATTAATTCAAGATTATTATTATCGTTACAACTGAATTTGACGATAATACACTATCAAATGTACTTTTTATTTTAGATTTTTAAAATCACTAATTTGACAGCATTTGTCATTTTGTATGTAATGTATCAATAAGAAGAACAATATAAATTATCATGAAGGTTTTTAATTATGAATTAACAATAATTTTAATATATGGTATTATATAAAATGTAATAAGAAAACTCAAACCACACGTCCCCAGTGGCGCAATCGGTTAGCGCACGGTACTTATAAGACAGTTACTCTGTGAGCAATGCCGGGGTTGTGAGTTCGAGCCTCACCTGGGGAAGATTTTTTTTCTTTTACTTATTTTATCCTTACAAAAATTTACATAGATAATAAGATACGTTACATAAGATATTTTATTTTAATATTAATTATTTTTGAATCTTAAATGCATATAAATTTTGATTTTTATTGGATTATATATGTACCTGTATATTCAATAACGTCAAAAATATTCATTTTAAACAATATATAAAAATATAAAAAAGATTAGAAATTTTAATTATTTTCTTTAAATTATTAATTATATATTATTTTCATTTTCATTAATAATTTTATTAGATTATAATATACTAATATTCTAAATGCAATTATATTTATGTGTACAATTTCTTTATCTAATTTTTTAAAATATTAAACATTTTTAATTGCTTATTTTTATTCATATTACTTATTATTTACAATACATATAAAAAATAAGAAATAATTTAATTAGTAACTGCTTGTTTTTCTTCTTCATTTACTTTAGAGTTTTCTCTAGCTTTTCGGTTTCTCCACGCTTTCATATAAGTCCTTGGATGAATGGGGAAGAAACCAGCTAGTCCTAATAACTCGGCAACTGGTTTAGAGACAGATACTTGCTGTCCAAGCCAATATTGTATTCTTTCAAAATTAAATGAAACTAATTTTTCATTATACTTATTTGGAATTGGGTCGTAAGAACCTAGTTGTTCGATAGGAGCCTTACGTTGCTCCAGTTTTGTCTGGAAATAGTATAATTTATTATATTTGAAGATAGCAGAAGTATATGTAAAATAATTACATGTATAATTTTTATAAAACAGTATCTTTAATAAAAATAATTAGAAATTTATGTGAATATCTCTTATATTTTAATAATTATTAAAATATTAATCATTATTTTGATTTTCAACTTAAAGATAAAATAAAAATATTAATTGATTGATAACTTACATCCATAACAACAATATGATAAAAGGGTCTGTTTGTACAACCATATCGGACAAATCGAATAGATTTTTTAAATTTAGTTATTATTCCTGTACCCGAGGAAGGATGTAACGGTAGACGAGGCATTTCGCAATTCCGAAATATTTGAATTAAGGTTATGTTGTACTGTTCTTTATATTTTCATAAATATCTCCTTTTCTTTTCTTTCTGGATATATAGATAGATAGATATATACAGGGTGTACTCGAGTTAAATAACCAGACTTAAAATAATGAATCTAGGACTAAAAAACGAGAAAAATTTTTTTTTTTGGACTTATGTTTGCAAATGCTTCCTTCAAGAGATATTAATTTTATGAATGAATAATATTGGATGTCTTTTTTGTTTTGAAAAAGGCTTGGGTTTGCAATTTAAATTAAGTTCCGTTCATTTGTGTCAAATAATTGTTAGTTCATTGAATGCTTTCGTGGAATAAACTGGACAATCATGCTTTCATTTATCTAGTGAATATGCCGATATGATATATTTATATATAATAAAATATTGTATAATTAAATTTTTATTATTTAAAGCAATAGAGTAAATCAAAATTATTTCAAAATTATTTATTACTAATAATAAAATCTGTGGAAGTTAATATCTCTCGAATGAAACATTTCTAGAGGAAAATTCTTCTTGTTTCGAAGTCCTAAAATCATATTTCAAGTTTAGCCACTTAATAAGGGAACACCCTATATAACTATCACACATTGTTAGAAAACGAAGGAAATCATAAATCTCTATGTTGCTTTAACTTTTATTTTAGAATATAACAAAGTCAGTATATTTCTGCTTCTAATGATTATACTAATAAATATTAATTAATATATAAAACAAAATGTATAATTATAATTTTAATTAATTTTATACAACACAATTTTTAAACATATTATCAAATAGATAATGGTTGGCAGCATTGGCTATCGTATAAATTGCTATTGATATATATATGTGTGATTTTTATTATTTATTTTATAATCAGTTATTTTTTTTATACAGGTACAGGTCCTTTCAGTAATATTTTTCATAAAAGAATGTAATTATTCTTCGACTTAAATAAAAATGTCAGGTGAAAGTAAAGCAGTATTAAAAGAAGTACGAGAGTTATATAAACGAAATGAGTATTCAGAAGCAATAAAGAAATGCAATAAAATATTAAAAAAGGATAAGAACAATTATGTAGCACTTATCTTATTAGGTGCTTCTATGCTTGAAGTAGAAGAATACAAATCTTACACTCCAGCAGCTTTTCAAAAAGCAATTGATATACAACCAGATAATCCATTAGCTTGGCAAGGATTAGTAACATATTATGAAAAGGAATCGGAGAATAATTGTAATGTGCTAAATCAACTGATTGAAGGTTATTGTAAACTTTTAGAATTAGACAGGTATAACTAATTTATTAACATAACTTATATAATGATAATATTTCTTGATCTTAGTTTTATATAAATATTATAAATTTACTTTCAGTGACATGTCCAAAGCTTTATTCAATCTAGAAAAAGTTGCTGACCTTCTCTTACGTAAGAAAGATAGTTTAAATTTAAATCAAGGCATTGAAACATTAAGTTGTTTACGTGAAAAAGTTAATGCAGAAAAGCAAAGTTTAATCAATAAAACTTTAGCATTTGTTTTAACAGAACAATTTGATAATGTACTCCAATTTAAAGATATATTAGAAGATGTTCTAGCAAATGTGATAAAAGATATTAGTGTGGTTAACAGACAAGATTATTATAGAAAGTATTTAAAACTTTTATATACATCTAATAAAATAATTACATTATTACAAGAAGCTACACAAATGCACAAGGAATTTGTACAAGATATTTGCCCTCTTGGTATGTTATTAATTGGAAAATCATAGCTAACAGATATTTATAAATTTGTTAATGTTAAGAGATATTTATAAATTGTATATATATATATATATATATATTTAATTTAATTATCTTCTATTCTATTATTTTAGAATGGATATGTAAAGTTTATTATGAGGAAAACATATATAATAAGAGGACTGTAGATATTAATATTGTTCCGTTTTATGAATCACTTAGAAAACTTGACAATGAATCTGAAGCTGGTATTCTAGCTGAAGCAATACATTTAGATACATGTGGTAATTTGATCAAATCACGTGAAATTTTAAATCAATTAGTTTTAATAAAACCACAATCATTTTATGGATATGTTATGTTGAGCAAAGTAAATAGGAAATTATATTGTTGGGAAGATATAGAAAATGCCACAACAGAAGCATTAAATCTTATAACTCATAAATCTATTATGTGGTATAGTATTCAAGTATTATTAATTGAGTCACTTAGTAGAAGCAACAATATAGAAAAGTGGAAATTGGCTGAAAAATTATGTAAAGAAGTAAGATTTATTTTTAATTTGTTTTAAATTGCATGAGTAAATACTTGTTTACATACATTATGCTACAAATATTTTTATTTGTTTATTTATTTGATTACTTTTTATTTATACATCAAATATATTGAATGTATTGAATCTATAACATTCTTTTGATTTCATTATTCAATGACATATATTAACTATATTAATCAAAAATAGATTTTAGCAGAGGAATCTTCAGTGCAAATAAACCTTATTCTTGCACGAGTCAATGTGTTATTAAATAATGATAAAATTCTTGATGAATTAAGTAACTTGGAATCGAAGCCTGAAACAAGAGTTGAAGCTGTCATTTTACGAGCATTATTTCTAAAAAATCATAAACATTTAGAAGAGGCTGCAGATGTTCTTGGATCTGCTCTAGAAACTTCAGAAAGTTGGTCGCTGCTTGGTAAAATATATTGGGAGATGGCAGATTATAATCATAGTTTGATGGCTTTCTTAAATAGTGTACAAGCAGATCGTTATAATTGGGAATCTTTAGTTTATCTTGGACATTATTATCATGAACATTGTAAAGACATAGAACGATCAAGAAAATGCTACCAAACAGCATTACAGATTAATCCTAATTCAGAACAAGCTGGCATTGGTTTAAGTACAACATTGAGATTACTTAAAAATAGTGTATGTATAATATTTATGTTAAATATGGAAGAAACTATGTTGATTAAATATATAATAGCAATTTATAAATGAAAATGTTTCTTATTTACAGGATGCTAACATACAATTGTTGCGGAAATTAACTGCCTACAGCAGTGGTCCTAAATGGGCATGGTTACAATTGGGTTTATATTATTTAGATAAAGGAGATGCAACTGAAGCTATTAAAGCATTACAACATGTCATTAGAGCTGATCCCAGTGACAAGTATAGTATTAATAACTAAACAATACATGTTCATTTACTTTTATTAAACACTTAATTTCAATTTTTACTTTATTCAGTCATGGCTGGGAATCTTTAGCAGACGCGTATTGGTCACGAGGTGCTTATAAATCAGCTTTAAAATCTTATCAACGAGCATTAGATTTATGCCCTGGGTCTTTATATTCTATGATACAAGTCGCAAATATTAAATTGGTGAGTATGATTTTGTAATTTTAAAGAGTATTAATATGTTAATGTTTAATATGTATTAATGATTTAAAATTTTTATATTTTATTATCAAGCTTTACACACTTTATCCTTGTCTAGACAATTATATAATTATATATAATATTATAACAATTATATATAATAACATGCACTTTTCTTACTGTGAACGCATTATTATTATTATATAGATATATTGTTTATAAGAAATTTTTTACTATAGATCATAGGTGAACTTGAAGAGGCTAAAGAAGATTTTAAACAAATATTGAACAATGAATCATATTATATACCTGCTTTGAAGGGTCTTGCAGAGACATGTTTAGGTTTAGCAAAAAAAGATATTTCTAACCAATTCTTAGGACGTGCTAGAGATAATTTTCAACAAGCAATTGAATGTTTAACGGATGCTGTTTTGAATAACTCTAAATTGTCTTGCATTTGGAAGTTACTTGGAGATGTATGTTATCGAAGTGCAGTAATGTCAGAAAAATATAGTTACCTTCAAGTTATGCCTTTTTTAATGAATCGTAAATGTACCGAAAAATATATTATTATTAGAAGGGAAGATTTATTTCTATTGTCAACAAGGTACAGAATTGTTTTATATTTTGATTAAATCTTCAAATTTTAATAATACTAATGTAAAATATTTATTATATGTTAAGCAGTATACAATTTAAAAATAACACGTAGTATATATAATATTCGATAATTCCGTATATTTATGCAATTTTTAATTTCAGATGTTATTGTCGTGCGCTATCTTTTTCAAAAGATTCTGCATTATTATGGCATGATCTAGCTTGCTGTTACTATGCTCAATTGCTCTTAAATCCTTCCATCGACCGCAAAGATATTGCAATTAAAAGTCTTTCAGCTGCTAAATATGCTGTAAAATTATGCCCAACATCATGGTTACATTGGAATATTTTAGCAATTATTTGTATGACTTCGGAAATAAAAAATTATGCATTAGCACAGCATTCTTATGTTATGTCAATTAGCAGAGAATCTAACAATGCTCTAGTATGGTGTAATTTAGGAATTTTATATTTATATATTGGTAAAAATAAATAAATATACATACACATAAATATACAAAATTATTAAATATTTGTATTATAAATTATTTTATAAAATAATTATTTGTTCATTATAGGAGATATGTACAAAGCAAATGAAGCATTTTCTCGTGCCCAACGAGCAGATCCAGCACATATGAATAGTTGGGTTGGACAAGCCATAATTGCAGAAAAAATGAAGTGTCGCGAAGCAGTGGATTTATTTAGACATTCGGCACAATTAGGATATCATAATGAAGCATGTTTAGGGTATTCCCATGGGGTACTGACATTATTGTTAGATGTTGATACTAATAAATCAGACCCTTTGTATATTTATACCATTGAAAATATGCATGCTGTATCAGTAGCAACAGATATGCTTACTTGGTACATAGGTTGGTAATTATTAAATTTATAGTCATTAGAATTTAATTATAAGATTATTAATTATTAATTTTGTTTAATACGAAAGACTTTTTATGATAATTTATAGAGCATAATCCGAATAATGCATATGCACTCAACACATATGGATTATTGTTGGAAAGACAAAAATTGTATTTATCGGCAGCAGAACAATTTACTAAAGCGTTACAAGAATGTAACGAAGAACAGAAAGATTTTATTTGTATAAATTTGACGCGAATTTTTATACGTCTTAACAAATATGAAGAAGCTATTCAGTTATGTAAAAGTGTAAATAATAGTACCTTCAATTCACAATGTCATTTAGCTTTATGTTTCTTTAAAGGTAAGTATAATTTTGTTCTTTTTTTAAAATATATATTCATAGTTTTTAAAATATATAATCACAATTTATTTATTTGTAAAATTACAGCAAAACGATATGAAGAATCATATACTACTTATGAAGCAGCTCTTCATTGGTTTGCCATAGAAGAATCAGATAAAGCAAATACGTTATGTGCTATGGCAGCCATGGCTCATATTTTTCAAGGAGTAGACGATGTTAAAACTTTACTCTTCCAGTGTATATTGATTCAGCCACCTATGATAGCTGGTTTTTTAGCAGCTGCCTCGTTGGGTATATTACATGGAGACCTGAATTTAACTGCTCTAGTGCTGAATGAATTAAAATCGTATAAAAATGATATAGAGTATAGACATCACATTACTGCTTTGTCTGCTTATTCAAGCCTTGTCCAGAATAACGTAGTCGATGCTATCAACGTTTTATCAAAGATAGCTTTTACGTACCCAAGTAAATATTGTTTTAATATTTTTAAATATTTAAAAAATCAAATAAAAAATAATATATATAATAATATATATAATAATGTATAAAATTTTAGATGATGTGAATTCCTGGGTAAATCTTGCTAGAGTTTTATTTGAAATAGATTTAATGACTTTCCGTAAATGCGCAGGAAAAGCATTATATTTAGAAGGAAGGTCATCTTCTAATAATATTGTATATGTAGCCTGTGCATCTGCATTAAGTGTTTTAACTACTGAAAATATCACTCATGCATTGAGAAGTGTTCAAAAGGTAGTATTTCAATTTCCTAATCAAGTTGAAAGTTGGGCAAGCTTTATTGCTGTGCTTGTAACACGATATATAAAGTAAGTAATATGTCAATAAAAATTATATTTTTATATGTGTAGTTACTTGTAGATAATTGGAGTATTAATATTTTTTCAGATATATTGGCAAACAGGCTAATCCAGATGTTAAATGGATAATTGAATTGATAACTATAATACAACAGCAATTTTCTAAAAAAAGGCAGATATCTTATTGGTTAAAAAAAAGTAAAAACAAATTATTAAATATATCCCAGTAATAATTCTTCTTTTTTATTTATATAATATATTAAATGTATATAAAGAGATTAAATATGTATAAAGAGACAATAAAATATACTTGTAAACATAAGTTTCTATATATAAAACAAGTATTTGTAATAATAAATATTAATTATTAATTAGTATATTATAATGGATAATAATCGTTTAAATATGTCAATAATTTAACATTAATTGAATAAACTATCATATTTGATTATCACTACATTTACACTCGTGTAAGATATGTAGTCTATCTTTAAGGGCACATGTAATATATTTATTTACTAGTTTCACCGCTAGATGATGTTCAAAGAATTTCGAGCACTTGAAATTATATCTACGGGAATTTGTGTTTATAAGTAATATAAATCTTCGTTCCTAAGAGAGATAAAATTTAAATAAAATCAGAGAAATTGTTATAATTGTTATAACGATTCCAATAAATTCTAAGTGTGCATTATCTTAATAAATATTTAAAGTATTCTAATTATGCTTACATTTATTTAATATAATATCGTTGATACAATTCTTGATAGGTATGATAATAAAGAAGAAAACTTATCAATGTCAATTTTGGAGTCTGTTTCGATCAAAAGTTGTTCCAATATTTTTAATAAATTACGTCTTGAAATTTAAATTAATCATAGACATGAATATAAAAAATAAATATTGAATACACTGGTATGTAATACGATATAAAAAAAAGTGCAGTCAAGTGCATAAAGTAAACAAAGTGGAAACAGTTGATTATAAACATTAGCTTTTAATTAAGTGTTTTATAAAGAATAATAATGTTCTTTGAAAATAACAATGCCTTCATTCATATCAAAAGTTATTTTGATTTACTTAATTTCGTTTAATGAAGTTTATAAAATAATTTTTAATATATTAACTTTTCTCATTATTGTGGTTTAATTTGTGTAAAAAATAATTATAAATGAAAGTATATAAAAATGATTTGTTCCAAAATGATATAATTATAAAATAAAATTGTAAATATAATAAACATAATGGACATCAATAGGTTAGTAATTATCAGTGTGGTAACAGATGAGAAAGAACTGAATATTTCATATACGGTAGGATGGTCAATTGAAGATCTTTGTATAAAGGTATAATTCATTAAAAAATAATTTATATAACAATCTTAATAATGTAATATTAATTTCACACTATCTTTATGTATAAACTTTTAGATATGCAAAATATTTGGGATAGGTCCGGTGGCAAGGCATCTTTTTGCATTACGGAATCATGCTACCAAACTTTGGTATCCTGCAAATTACAAATTAGAAAATAAGGAGAAAAGTAAATTTGATTTTCGTTTAAGATTCAAACCAGCCAGTTTACAGACATTAAAACGTATAGACGAAAGAGCTTATGATTATTACTTTCAACAAGCTCGTTCCGATGTAATGGAAAATAAAGTACCAGATATTGTTTATGAAAGGCATAAACGTGAATTGATTGGATTAGGTGTTAGTGATATGTATAGGTATATATATATATATATCTAAGCTTTAAGTGTGTGTGTGTATGTGTGTACATTTTTATATAATAATGAACATATTAATTTATAAATAAATAAAATGTGCATTATTAATTATAACTTATTGCAGAGTAATGCTGGAAAAACGTATACCAAGAGAAATTGTAGAATCAGAGTACAAGAAATATATTCCAAAGGAATGTATTAAACGTCATGCTTTTTTTATAAAGAAACCTATACATAATGCGCTTGGACGTATTTCTGGACATGATGCTTCTTATGTAAAGGAACAGTACCTGAAACAATTTGAATGTATGGCACCAAATTATCCATACGAAGAATATAAAGCCTTAATGGATAAAGGTATTCCAAATCCTCCATCTAAAGTAGTACTTAGGGTAAATGTGGATGAAGTAAAATATTGTGAAACGGAATCTGGTGCTTGGAATCAACTTTGTGCAATAGAAGATCTTTGTTTTATTTCCATAAGGTAAAAATCATATATTTCATCAGTAAAAATAATTAATTATCGTTTTAATAGTACTATTTTTATATTGTATTATTAATTTATATGAAAATACATTACCTGTATTATATGTGATGTAATATATTATTTTTTTATAGACAAGACAATACTGTAGAAGTATCGAGAAAAAATGGGATACCCTCATATTTAAAATTTCCAACCAGTAATCTTCTTATGTCATTTGTTTCTGCTTTGGATGGTTATTATCGTTTGGCTATTAAATGGACTTTTAATCTGTGTAGAGATGTTACTACACCAAGTTTAGAAAGGTTGCATAAACTGAAATGTCATGGACCAGTTGGGTAAGGTCATTATTATCAGAATTACCTTTACAAATCATATCTTTTCTTGAAATATATTATAATTTTGAAGAAAAGGAAAAAGTAGTAAAATTATTCTGGCAGAAGGGAATTTGCATATGGAAAACTTGAAGAAAAACGTGCCAATCGTCCTGGATCTTACATACTCCGTGAAAGTGAGACAGAGTACAATGTTTATTATTTCGACTCTTGTGGCAAAGATGGAAATCTAATGTCACAAAGGATAGAAGAACTTGCTGTTAACGAATTTGTTATACAAAATAATATAGAAAGATATAAATCGTTAGGACATCTTATTTGTTCATTTCAAGATCCTGAAAGTCAACCATATCTTTTAGAATGTTTACCACCTTCAGAATATGGTATGTTTAATAATATACTTTCTCTCTCATTTTTATGCTGATTATCATCAGAATTTAAGATTCTTGTTTGTGTTTTTGCAGACAAATCACCATTATTAATTTGTGCACCAGAAAATGTGGGAAATGAAGTTGCTGCCGATGAAGAAATCGTTGCATCTCTTTTAGAAAGCGGACCTCGTTGTGTTCCTCGTGATCAATTGCAAATTTATAAAGTTTTCTCAAAAAGTAGTGAATCTTTAAATGTACAACAACCGGCCACGAGATTGCATAGGGCAATGTGGCGTGTTACGAAAGGCAAAAAGTTGGAAGTTGCTATAAAAATACTCAAAGAAGAAGAATGGTGTTCCACTAAAGAATTTTTAGAATTAGCTGGAAAATGGGGTCAATTGAGATCAGGTGCTTTAGTAAGGTAGCTATACAAATTTTTATTTCAAGTTATTTTTATATTTGATGAAACCAGTAATTATATATTCCTTTGTTTGATTCATAGATTGTATGGTTTAACTGTAACACCAGCAATTGGAATGTTATTAGAATTAGTAAGACTTGGACCATTAGATGCATACTTACGTAGCACTTCCCCACAAACTATAAAAACAGTTGATATGGTTGAAGCAGCTGCATGTTTAGCAAATGCACTATGGCATTTGGTACTTATATCTCATCTATTCTTTTAATTATAATCTTAGTTTGTTTTTTATTCTTTACTAAATTTTTGAGATACATTTGCAGGAGGAAAATGGTGTTATTCATGGAAACATTAGATGTAAAAAACTTCTTGTTCATGCACACACGGATAATAGTTTCATAGTTAAATTAGCTGATCCTGGTCTCTTTATTTATACAGATAAGGAGTAAGTTTTCTATACGAATTTATGTTGTTTTTTTAATATAGTTTTGTGGCCAATTTTGTAATATATTATAATTCTATTATATGATGCATAGTGTACATTGGTTGCCACCTGAATTTTATTCAAATCCGGAAATTGCAAAATGTAATTTCCAAACAGATATATGGGCTGTAAGCACTACAGTTTGGCAAATTTTTTCAAGGGGAGCAGAACCTCCCACATACCATGACCTGAATATTGTGAAAAAGGTTTATAATAAGAAATTAAAGCTTAAAATTAAGAGTAAAAATATGTCCTTTATTAATACTTAATCATCCAATAAATTTTCAGTATTATGAAAGTGGTAAACGTCTCCCTATACCAAGTAGCTGTCCAGCAGAAGTTTATAAATTAATGTTGGAATGTTGGGGTGAATCTAACGGTATAAGAAAACAGCCTCAAGCAATAATGCGTGATATCAATCAAATTCTCTATCAAGTATACAATTCAAGAAGAACGCACGCATATGCGACTGCATTTCCAAAATTATTTAGTGATTCTGATCATATACATGAAGATGATTCTGATACAATAGACGATAAATCCATAAATTCTGAATCACATGCGAGTAGTCTTATCACTGATAGAACTAGCTTACCTTGGGATGACATCGATGACAGTGAGTACAAAAGATCGTATTTTTTATCATATGTAAAATAAATCGCTCATCTATGTTTTTTTTTTCTAGACACAAAAGAATTAATTAACATTAATGAAAGCTACACCGGTAGCGCTGAAGAACTTTCAAATTATTTAAGTTGGTTAAAAAGTACAGCTAGAGATATAGAGAGTTGTAATGATCGAACAATGGCGGGTGTTATTAACTGTTCAGATCGCACAACACATGCTCTTCGTATTACTCATGACGGTAGTATTGGGGATGTTAGCATAGTTAATAATAATTGTAGTAGTGTAAGCGATGATGGCACTCGAATGCAAAATATTTTTGAGTTGAATGCGGATTGTTATATTATTCTGCAAGGCCGAATAGGTCAAGGATTTTATGGTGAAGTTTATAAAGGTATATTGGAAAGGGATGGCGGAAAAGATATAGAACCACAACAAGTGGCTGTAAAAAAGTTGAAAACTCGTGCTTTAGAAGCCGATTTACGTGATTTTGAAAGAGAAATATCCATTATGAAGGTAAATTAGATGGTATCAACTTTTTTTATATTTTTCTCTTTAGTTTGTTTTTATTCACGTAATTGTATTTATTCTCTTTATTCTCATATTTTAATTTTTATTGTGCAGACTCTAAAACATCCAAATGTCGTAGAAATTTTGGGTGTCATATCAGAACCTGAAGTATGTTTAGTAATGGAATTTGTAAAACATGGATCACTTCAAAGTTACTTGGCTTTGCATCGACAAACGCTTACTCATAAAAAATTACTTGGTTTTGCCTTAGATATTGCCACTGGTATGGATTATCTTGGACATAAAAGTATTGTTCACAGAGATCTTGCTGCAAGAAATATCTTAGTTGCGGATGAGAGTAAAGTGAAAATCAGTGACTTTGGGTTGGCCCAAGTAACTGGAAAAAATGATTATTACATACTTCAGACCAATAGAGATCTCCCAATAAAATGGTTAATATATATTGTATATGTATTATTTGTTTTTATTCTGTTTATAGTCTATTATTAAACATTTTTTTTCCTTTAATAATTTTTTTTGTAAATGGACAATTATTTTTATTATATTATAGGTATGCACCAGAAAGTTTAAGAGATGGAAAATTTTCACCACGTTCAGATGTTTGGTCGTTTGGTGTAACAATGTATGAAACATTTGGTTTAGGTAAAGATCCAAAGTTACCAGGTGTTGGTTCAGATGTTAGAGATAAAAGTGCAAATGAAATCAGTGATTCTGAAATAGGTATAGAAGAAGGAAGTGCTGAATTATTAGCAGCTCTTGAAAGAGGTAGTAGGCTTCCTTGTCCACCTACTTGTCCACAGCAAATTTATGTCAAACTTATGTATCCATGTTGGCACTTACATAGTCACAAGAGACCAGATTTTGCATCTCTCTGTAGAGATATTAGAGAGCTGCTTAACCATTATTAAAATATTGATAGGAATAGTTTTAAATAATCGTGTTCCTTAAGGAATAAATATCTAGTCGACGATTTTATTCGCGACGTGTTATGTATTAAAAATATATTAAATATTTTGTTTTAAAAATGTTTTTCAATTTTCTTACATCCTTCTCTGAACTCCTATACGTCATAACCGTACGTAAGTATTATTTATATCGATTTCTTTTAGCATTAAATACTAAAAAGGGAAACAAATCAAGTTTAATTATTTATAAGTCGAAATAAATTTCTATGTAATTTTATTTATGTATAATTAATTTATTAATGAGTTTAAAGGAATGTAGAGTTATCTCTATCAATAAAATCAAATTCTCGAATGCATGAAATAATACACAGGAACTTTTACCTATCATGTGTAGTCGTATTATTAATATTTCTATTGATTTTAAAGAAACTAGTTTTTGTGATTATTAAGTTTAATAGTAATGGTCATAGATGGCTTTTCAGTATTATTTAAACTTTCTCTAAATAATTGAGCATGTTGCCAAGCAAGATCACCTTTTCCACCAGAAAGTTTTACTGTAATATTTAATTTTGTTGCTCCTTTTAGTTTTTCTGTAGTAAAATTATCACATGTACAAATAGGAATAACTACGGAAGTATTCTCTTTCTTTATAGAAGGAAAAAAGCCTTCCACTTCCCAAGAAATATTCGCACCGTGAAAAACTGTAGTTTTTGCCTGTAAATTAAATGTTTCTATACATAAATCTGGATTTCGAACTTCAAACGACCATTTTACGTATCCATATTCAGCATTCGCTGAACGAGATAAATATGCCACTTTCCAATCATTTTCTGTTTTATGAAAAATTCCACCTTCAACACAATTTACTCCCTCTTGCCAATCAGATTTCTGTTCCAAGATATAGCCATCAGAATATATAACTTTATACACATTTCTAACAATAAAATATTGAAGAATGAATGATTTGCCACCTTTAGAAATATCCCATATGTAATTTTTTTTTACATTGTGCTTGAAAAAAATTTAAAGAGTAAATAATAATTAAGTGAAAAATTATGGATGCAAATGTGATAAAATATTTCTTTATACCTGGTCAACTTCTCCTCGTGCCATTCTCCATGCATAAGAACCTGTTGTTCTTTCGCGATAATTATTATCGTCATAGTTGTTTGGAATGTTTGGAAAATTAAGCATTCCTACAAGCTCTCGGAGACGGCGTTTGATAACATATTGTTTACGTGCCATACTGTAACTTACAGAGTTTTGACGTTTCTCATTTAATGTTTGAAGTAGGTTTAATAAATTTTCTTCTGAACACTTTTTTCTCCTTGCCATTACATCAATCTGATTTTGCGTATAACGCCAAGTAACATCCTGGACTTCATCTCGTGAATAAGCTAATATGTAGCTTAACTTTTTATGCCAGCCACGCTCATACATCAATGGCTGATCTATAATATTTTCACATGGATCTACATGAATCCATCTATTTTCAGTAACAGACCATACCTATGAAAGAATGAGAAATTAATGACACTTATAATAGTGATGTATAACTTGTACATACTTCTGTCCACAGATGATCTGTTACATCGTATACAAGTCTTGCATCATAATTTAATGAGCGACATAAAAGTGTAAATAAATTTGCCCATTCCCCACAACGTCCACATCTAGAAGTTAACAATACTTCTGGATCTGTATACCTTGGGAATTCTGTTATTGCATTGCAAGTGTTACATCTAAGAATAATAAATGTCATTTCATACATAACAGGATATATTTTTAAATGTACGTATTAATCACTTGAATGAATACCTATGAACTTCTATACGTGAACACTTTGGATCTGAAGAAGGTCTTACACTTTCATATGAACATTCCATAGAACAGCTAGTACATAATGGACTATCAATCCATTGAAAGAAATCATATTTGAACCAGTGCAAAAGTTCCATTAAAAATAAATCTATTGAACTTACTAAATCTTCTTTTAAAGATGAATCTGACTTCATTTCTTTATTAAGTAGAGCACATTTCATGTCCCTATAGAAAAATTATATATATGTATACATATATATTTATTTAATAATTATGAAAAGGGAAAAAAGTGAACATTGATATCTCTACTTTTGGAATTTTCTTAATCTTTCCATCGTCTTGATTTCCAATTGCACAACTGGTATTACTTTTTTTGCTTTCTCTTGTAAATCATGATCTTCATATCGCATAACATTATAAAACTGTTCAATAATTCTGTTAAAAAATTTGTTTTCTATTGATGATAATTCTACTGATGATCCTGTTGCTTTTGCAATTGTTTGCCTCTGATCCAAATTTGTGATATTTGATTCCAATTTAATTGAAGATAATAACTTTTGTAAAGTTTCTAATTTTTTGAGCAATGCAGTCTTTGGAAGACAAAGACGATCACCATCCTATTTGTTTAATTTATAACAAAAATGTTTATTTAATTTATAACAAAATATATAAATTAATTTAAAGTTATCTGTACCTCTATAAAACCTATCTCAAATAAACATTCCATGGCACCACTTGCTGGAAGTAATTTTTCTATGACATCAGGATCATTGAGATAAATTATACGATAAGTTTTTTCATCAGGAAAATGTAAAATCTTTTCACAGAGTTTTGACAGTATGCATCCAGCATTATTCCGAATAGAAATTTCATTTTCATTCAACATATCTACATAATAACGTAAACGTTCATCCATGATATGAATGAATTAATATACAACTTTATTAAATATTAAAACTTTCCTGAAAAAGCTAAATAAATGATATAAATTTCTTATAGAAATTTTTTGAACTTAAAATAAGTTTTCCATGAAAAAAAAAAAAATATTAAGTAAACATACCTTTTCACTTATCTCTCTCACTCAGACATTGAACGTTTACTTATAACAAATAATTAAAGAAAGAAAAATATTATAAAAATACATAGCAAACATGACAATTCATTATATTATCTCTGTTAGGTTATTTGAGCATAGATTAAATATCATCATGGTGATCCTTTGATGTAAAATATGTTGGTTAGTTTTTACATTGTTCGTTATTACGACATTCTTATAAATATTTTATATAAAAGAATAGATATAACATTAAATATTTTTTTATCAAATGGAGTTATAAAAAAATTAATAAATCTTCCTATTCATAAAAACAAGGTTTTATGTTTGTAAATTTACTTATTCAACATGGCGCTATAAAGAGAGTGCACAACGGTGATTTATTTTGTTACGATTACAAATTGCTATAAGAAATCGTATCTTAAATTCGAATAAACGTAAAGTAAATATTCTTTATATTTTTATTAGATAATTTATGTGAATTATTATTTTTAGAATCCAACAATATTTTAAAATATTAAAAATAAATATGGATGCCGATTTTGAGGATTTGTCACACGATGTGGAACTCATTTCGAGGTTAAAACAACTTTACCAAGCAACCTTAAGATTCGAAGATAGAATTGATCTTGCTAATGATCCTGCTATATATGACAAACTTTCTAATAGTGACAAAATAAAATACAATTTGTTAATGTCATATAGTCTTAATAGCATGTTCTGGATGTATTTACGCACTGAAGGTAAATATTCATATATAGATTTTTAATAGAATAATATGATTTGAAGTTTTACTTCTATTTTATATTTCTTTTTTATATGTAGGTATTGATCCTACAAAACATCAAATAAAAAATGAAAATGATAGATTAAAAAAGTCAATGGAACGTGCTAAACAAATCAATGATAAAAATACACTTATGCCACGTGTAGATAAAAATGCAGCACAAAGATTTATAAGAAATAGTTTATGGGAACCGAAAGTAAATGAAAAGGATAATAATGAAAATAAATGAGAAAGATAAATAAATAAATATGAAAGATAAGATTCTAAAACAGGCTGTTATGGAAAAATCTATGGAATTATGATCAATATGCTTGCTTTAGTAATAGAGTTTACAATTTATCTATATAAATATTGTAAATTCTAAATTGTGCATTAATGTATAATTTTTTTTGTGCATTAATTATTACTTCATACATTTTCTTATTTGATATGTGTAAATAATAATAAAATTATTTACAACTTGTTTATATATAAGTATAACAGTGATTGTCAAGTTGACATTTTATATAGGATAGCTAAATGAGAGTACTTAAATATTTGTCTTGTGTATTGTATGATACAATTTTTCAGGTGAAAAAATAACATTATTTCAAAAGGTATATGTAATAGAGTAGAAATAATTTTTTTTTGTAATCATTTTTTTATGAAATTTCAAGTTCGTTAGTACTGTTTTTTTTTTTTTTTTTTTTTTTTAAAGAATTATATATTTATCTTAAGACATTCTTGTAGAATAATTTGTAGAAAATAGAAATTTAACAACCTTAATAATTAAACTATTCCCCGTCAACTCAATTTTGAGATATTTGTATCTGAAGATAATAAAAATTTCTTAAAAATTTACGTGGCACGCTGATTTACACGTTTATTATATTCAAAGAATGATAATCTTGAAATTTTGTAAAAAAGAAATGATTAAAAAAATATTTCCACAAAATTAAGGTAAATATTTAGATGATCTCATTCAGTTAGTTCACCCTGTATGTATTAATAGCTAACTATGTAACTTTCATGACTTTTACAAAGAAAAGAGTTACTGTCTATCTAGAGGTAAAACTTAACGTAAAATTGATAAGGAAACACTAGCGCTAGATTTGCATTAAAGGGGGAAATTACATTTTAATTACTTTATATCAGAACATTACATTGACATTGTTTTCGAAAGTATACAATTACTAAATAAAAAAAAAAAAAAATAAAGTTGATGATTTTATTAGTTTTAAAAATTTTATTAAAATTTCAAAATGGCGTTAAACATAAAATCCGATTTCCAATGTAGCAATAACCGTTTACCCACTGTATATCAGACATACCAATCTATTATATGTAATCTGTGGTCAAAGTGGAGATTAGAATTAGGCAGAGCCGTATATATGAATCGGTATACATGGTTAAATCAGTCAGTAGATAATTGTTAATTATTGTACTATAATATTGTAATTATTTAGAATTAAATACTATAATGATTTTGCTTGAGATACATAACAGGATACTAGAAGAAACATTAACGAATAAAATAAAAAATGCCTTATCAGGGTAAGTACAATGTTTTGTTCATTTAAGTTTAAGTATTTTATAGTACAATTGTAAGAGCTTTGTGAAAGATTATGAATTAGGGCGGTGTCCACGTTAGTGTTTAACAAATTCAAGTGATTATTATGCATAAATATATACATAATAAAATATTTATTAAATGTGTGATTAGACTGAATTTATTCATTTTGAAATGAAGGCAAAAGTAGTATAACTTTTTATATTTACATTTATTGGTTTATTGAATATAAGTTCGTGTAAATGTGTGTGACTATTAATCAATAACATAAAAAAAGATTATAATTTTATACAAAATATAAAAAAAAAACTATTTTTCTTCAATGATAAATCAGTTATGTCGTTTTGTTGCATTTGTATATAATATTAAGTTTAGAATAAGTTATAATATGGTATATTATTCTTTTATTGCAGACATAAACCAGAATCAACGGATGTGGTTATAGCAGATTTTGATGGTGTTTTATTTCATATTTCAAATTTAAGTGGTGACAAGTCAAAAATTAGAGTAAGTTAATATAATAGATATGATTTATATGATAGTATTATTTACATACTACACAGTATTATCTGTATAAACAGATACAGATCAAATATTTATATTTTAGAAATTATATCAATATTTTTGTTATCTATTATATACATGTGTGTACATGTCTAAACACACACGTATATATAAATATACATATGTTTATAATAAGTCCAACATTAATCAGTTTATGAAAAATTTTTTTACAGATTAGTATTTTACTTAAATTTTATAAACAACTGCAAGAACATGGAGCAGATGAATTATTAAAACGTGAATATGGTCCTCATCTTATTGCTCCAGAAAGCGGTAATATTTTTTTATATCTTACAATAGATATAAAAGAGAGAGAGAGAGAGAAAGAGAGAAAGAGAGAGGGAGAGGGAGATAGAAACTGAACATATCTATAACAATTAACGATTTCAATTGTATTTTATCTCTTTATGCTTTCTATATGTTTTTAGGTTATAATGTGTCAGTTTTGATAGATTTGGAAAATTTACCAGAAGATTGGGAAGCTTTAGTGAAGAAAGTTGGTCTATTAAAAAGGCATTGCTTTGCAAGTGTGTTTGAGAAATACTTTGATTTTCAGGAAGAATATTATGACTCTCCTGGTACACAAGTTCAAAAGAGAGCAGTTATTCAATACAGAGATCAGGAAACTATGTAAGCATATAAATGTCATATGAATCATCATAAATAAAGCAAGATAAATATAGTTTTTTCTCTGCAATATCTTCTTTAATTTAAGGTATGTGGAAGCTAAAAGTGACAGAGTAACTGTAGTATTCAGTACTATATTTAAAGATGAGGATGATATGGTTATTGGAAAATTATTTCTACAAGAATTGAAAGAAGGTAGACGTGCTAGTCATACAGCACCACAAGTTTTATTTAATCATCGAGAACCTCCATTAGAACTACAGGATTCTGAAGCAGCAGTAGGAGATTGTATTGGATATATTACATTTGGTAAAGATACTTTTTAAATGCAGCATGATTTAGAATCATTAAAATTTCTTATTTTACATTTTATAATTTATTCGTTTGCAGTATTATTTCCACGACATACAAACAGAGAAGCACGTAACAATACTATTGATTTAATACACATGTTCAGAAATTACTTACATTATCATATTAAGTGTAGTAAAGTTTATATTCATTCACGTATGCGTACTAAAACTACAGATTTTTTAAAAGTATTGAATCGCGCAAGATCTCAAACAAAAAGTACTGAAAAGAAAACAATTACGTGAGTATTTAATAGTATTTATATTATATAATATATTTTTATTTTTATAAAATATTTATATTTTACATTTTTACAGCGGTCGGACATTCATAAGGAAAGAATGAGTTCATATAAGAATTAACAGTACTGAAACAGTTTTAAATGCGAGATAAACGAAATGTTTCATTTATCTCATAATTTTGCTGACAATTCTTAATTTTTGGTATACAGTATATGGTTTATTAACAAAGGTTTGATTACTGTCTTATGAAATTAGTAAACCGAAAGTTTTCCATGTGTAAGATCAAATGTAATTTTTTTAAAACAATGGAAGATATTTTAAGCATATGTTTACAATCCTGAAAATATATTGGTAAATTATTTCAAACTTTTTATTAAATTATACACATTAATTATAATTTTTTTAATAAATTTTTATAAATATTTTTATTAAGTTGAAAAATCTATAAAAAGTATACAATATATTTTGATCTTTGATAAAATATTGCGCAGAATATCATTAGTCATGAAATTAATCAAAGAAATTTAGAATGATTTGTTCAAAGCAGTTTATACGATTTTCAAATATATCGTCTCATCTATTAAAAGTTCATTTATAAGATATGCTCAAAGCATATAAATCTGAGCTTTGAATAAATAATTTAAACTTGATTTATCCAACAATTCGATTGTACTTTACAAAAAATAATGAAGAAAATCGAATAGGACAAGATTACTCTACTTAATAAATATTGTTGAATGAGCCCATGCCATTATTTTTTTAATTAGAATATTGTTTTTAATTAATAATTATTTTTATTGTCTAGTTTTAGTTATTATTATATAAAAGATTATTATATAATAATAAAAAAGTGTTATAGATATATTAATTCTAAATATAATCTTAAATGAATTTATATGAAACCTTCATATGTTTCTATTAAAATATTTCTGTACCTAGATTTTTTTCTCTAGTATTGATTTCTAAAAAAGTGTAGTATCAAAAGAAAAACACACAGGGTGTAAAATAGGGAGTGCCAAACGAAGGTATTCATTAATAACCACGCCCATTCATCTAATACTAATATAAAGTAACATTGTATTGCTCTTAATGCTTCAGTCATAAGCATTCTTTCAGAGTGAATACTTGTAGCATGTGTACAAAAATATCCTATGGAATACAATAATAATTATTTATAAATGACAAGCATTCTCATAACACATTTTGATAATATTCTATTAAAGATTTTAGTTTCATCAAAGGTATGTAAAATAATTGAAATATGTAGTTTTAAATATTAAATGATTATTTAAATATTAAACGATTTGCTTATTTTAAGTATAAACTTACATAATTTATGAAAATGGAGATGAACCTGACCACTGTCGCATCAGTTTTATTATCATCGTCTAGTATTTCACCATGTTCTCCAAATGAAATTGCTATAAGTCCAGGTGACTGTGTCGAAAGTGGTGTTGAAGAATGGCTTGAAGATGAAACTTTAGCAGGATTTCGTGTTTGGCAATTGGCAGGAATAATTTTATCTATTTTACTTAGTATAATAATCGGATTATGCTGTTGTATTCGATTCAGAGTACCAAGAACGAAACAAGAGATAGAAGCAGATTATATTCGAAAGAAAATAACAAGAAATTTTAGAAAGGAGCTATCAAAAATAAATAATTCAGATATGGATGAGATGAATTTACAAAAAGGTAAACAAGATTTGTATTTTATACAAGATTTCATAAAAAATAAAAAAGAAATGAACATACGAATTATGACCTACTTCTTTCTTGATCAAGTTTAATGTACATCATTTTTATGTCATTAGCATTAGACAGAATACGTAATGACTTTGATGTACAAACATATGGATTGCAGAAAGAGCATGAAAAAATTGCAAATAACAGACCTCAACAAGTTGCACAAAAACGAATTGATACTATATTTACTGGTATGCGTGACTGTCTTAGTAAATGGAAGCGCACTGATAGTGATAACATAATTTAATAAGTGGCATTATAATGTATATTGTGCGACACCTTTTTTGATTACTTATTTACTTTGCTGGAGAAGAATAAATTTATTTTTATGAAAAAATATCAGTCGTAATATAAAATAAATACTCAAAAAGTGCAATATATTATTTGAGAGTGAACAAGCCAACTCCAATAAAAATAAGTTGACTAAATATAAGCTTTATTTTATAGATATAGTACAGAAATTATATTACCTCGCATGCAACAGTAATTTATAGTCACGGATTATGTAGTTCAGAGCACTCAATGATACTATGATGTATATTATCTACAATAGTATGTGTATATATTTAACATTATTACATTATTAATCGATTCCTTTCGTTACAAAAGTAAATATATTAAAATTTTTAAAAGTAAAGTCAATTTGTATGTGCTATATGCATAGCCATAAATAAATTTTATCTAAAAGGCGAAGTGATCACAGTAAGTATTATAAGTCATATATATATATTTCCATTATGATCGTTAATACATTTACTTTGTCCAATTCTGCAAGTAAAGGTCAAATGTATTTATAATCTCTATTTCATTATCTCATAACTAATTGAATATTTTACGTGCATTGAGAGAAAGATTTGAAAAAAGATTAGAATTTTATACAGGATAATTTTACAGGGATATCTAAAAATTCACAAGCATATATTATGCATTACAATTAAAAGAAAAGTTTTAGATTTGTAGTAATCGCGGGAATACATAGAACACTTGTTCTAATAGATGTAGAAATTAGCAATTAGTAATTATTTGGTATACTCATTTTGAACTTGGAATTTTCATTGGGACTTCTTTCTTAGTTTTGATGTGTAAAATATGCCAGTAAATTTGTTAACATTCCTTTAGAATTACTCTATATAATTTTATTAAGAATATCCAGACTATCATAATTATCATCAGCTGTATTTTTATAAAGCTTCCTTGTGAAAAAATACATAAAAATAAATGCTAATATTTCATTTAAATAAAAAATACAAGAAAATACAAACTCATAAATTATTTATTAATTACAAGTTATAAAACAAACAGTTTAAAAAACGAATTGGATAGAAGTCTCTTTCGTATCTGCATTTATACTAACTGCAATAATATTGTAGAAGAATTAGATGAAAAGGAAATTAACACATTAACTGATATTGTACTCTATTAAATAGGTATTAATACTTTCAAATTATATCAAAGTAATAAGCAGATCACGATTTTACATTTTTTTTTCTTTTACATGCGTTGATATATTTCTTCGAAATAAAGAATCATGATTTATTAAATTTTTCATCATTTTTCGCAGGGTTATGAGCATAATATAAATAAGGCAAAAGAATTATAATCATATACACAGGAATGACTATCGTAAAATTTGAACTATTTTTAACTAGCTAAATTTAATAACGGATTCAGTTTTAGTTCTTAAATCAGTAGAACATACGCCAGGAATGACCATGTTTTGCGAAGACAATATTACAATGGTTGCTCACGTGTGTTAATTAAATGAGCACACATTTTCTCTTTGTATACATTACAATTAAATTATTACAATAAAAAATGGAACTGTTAAATTATTCATTAAAAATTTTATAAATAACTATTTACAAAAATATATACTTAAACAAAATTTATAAAATAAATCACATGACTTATTATACTTATCACAAATCGAGCATTCCTGGTATATCAGAATCGGCGTAAAGCATGTCAAAGATATATCGATGTAATTCTTAAATTTGTACACTATCATATACTGTTTATTTTCTTTTTTTTTTATTTTTGCTAATATGATATCTTATTTTGATATCATCTCTTAGATATATTTGTTTAGAAATATAACTATCGTAATATTCTTATTAAAAAATCGATTGCGAACAATGGGTGGAAAATAAGATGATCCTTTAATTACAACACGAATCTGTGAAAGAAAAAAGAAATTTTGCCAAGATTTTACTTACGGTATCGTTCGTACTTTTGATTAATACAACGAAAAGGGAGAGAAAGATTTTCATGAAAATCATTGCAACAGATCTTTTCCTTTCTCTCTCCATACGTTATGATTTTTTTTTTGTTTATGAACAACAAACTAATTGCGCGTTGTACGAGGAGAAAAAATTTTGTTCGCATTATTTTCTTGGTAAAAAAGATAATGGAGATCACTGCCTATAACGTGAATGCAGTCTAAGAAAAGAATACTTCATGGACTAGAGGATCTAGCATCGTAGACAAAGTAGCGCAATCATGCAAAATACAGACTCTAATCGGCAAAAAACCGAAAATATATGCATCGTGAACATCCTCTCTCTTTCTCTCTCACACACACATCGCACGCACACACACACACAGAGGAGCGCACATAAGCAAGCAAACAAACCAAACACACACGTTCATTCTTACGTTCATTCACTCTCTCCTCCTCTCTTTTTTGTTTATTTTTCTTTTTCACTTTCTCTCTCTCTCTCTCTCTCTCTCTCTCTCTCTTTATACGGCATAATTAAATAACTACTTATGCTCGTTAATTTCTAGCTGCATGCGCTTTCCTCTACGACCCTATATCATGTTAAACGGTTTAAGGGCGATAGATTTTGTGACCTGCGAGTGTAACGTTAACAGGATTCCTCTAATTGATGAAGAAGAGTTGGGAACTCACTACGAGGTAAAAGAGGTTCTTTTGTAGTCATGCTGCTATTTCGACCGATCGGCATCGAGTCGTCGTTACCGCGCTACTTAAGCGGCCATCGTGCCAAACGGTCGTTTAAGCGTGTCTTCACGATATCTTGTTACGCCACCAAGAGAACTTCATTTTCGGACTCAAATATTGAAAGCCAATAACTGTTTGGGGAATTAACGAGAGGATTGGTAAGAAACTTCCGCAACTACGACTCTTTGGTTCCTCATCTTGCGATTCTGTTACCGTTCCACTCGCTGTCTTCTGACAAGGTGTCGAATATGGATACGGCGTTGATAACGGATTACATGTTATATGAACATCTTCGATATTCCACTTGTTTTTTGAATTTGCAATACCGCTGTCGTTTTCCTTGGCCTTTCCGCATGTCTCGTTTTGGATGGGACATTGTTCGGGTGTCTTTCTGTACTTATTCGCTTTTGATAAGATACATTTGTTGTTGTTAGCAGTATTCATTGTTTTTATATTAGAAACAACGTTGAAGTTGTCTATTGTAAAGGTAGAGAGATCAGACTGTAAATTTGATTTATTTGTAGAAGATTTTAGCGATGCTTTCCGATAGACCTTTGAACGTGTTAGAGGTTTAATAGTCAATTGCGGTGATGATACAGAACGAAAACACTGAACATTATTAGTCTTTTTAGGGTTGATACAATGATCATCGTCTGATCTCGTACCTGATTGTATAACGATAGATGTCTGGGATTTCTGTTTTTCTATATCGATTGACATAGAGTGATAAGCAAATATGGAAGAGGATATGGTGTTTTTCTGAGTAATCTCACAATTTTTTATGGTGCTCTCACTATTCTTTCTTTCATTATTTTCTGTCATATATGAAACTGATACAGCAATGCCTTTTGAGTTGAAATTTGATAATTTTGGTACTAAGTTAATAGATTCACTAGTGGTTTCCAAATTATTTAAAGGATGTGATAAAGGTGAAGAATCGATAGGTGAAAGAATATAGGAAAGAGTCCGCGCTTCATTTGTACCTGTCATAGCAGGGACTAATGAAGCGTCCATGAACCCTCAGCTCGGGAATCTTGAATAAAATGCACAGGTCAAATCATAATTTTTGAAACGACAATACTGCGCGTCGGTGCGTAGCCAATCTTCAGAAGAATTCAAATAATCATTCTGCTCCAACTCGCGTGGACAGCTAGCAGCAATAGATTCCTTGTTGGCAAATATAGTCACAACGAATTTGCCAGGTTTAAATGTGTTAAGTACACGCCGTATTATCTCTTCATAAGAAGCCTCAGGAATGTTACTTTCAAACGAAACATAAGAAAATTCTGGTTCTGGTGTGATATGAATAGTCATATAGCTTCCCTAAAAAAAAAAATCAATCATTACAATGAAATAATACATTTAGTAGCAGTAGAGGATATACTTTATATTACAGATCCTTACGCTTTTGGAAATACCATTCATGGAATAACCACAAGGTTCAAATAAAAAATCATCTATGATCATATTGGGAATGAGTTTATCGATTCCTGACTTTTGAGTAGCTTCGGCAGCAGAAGAACACATATCTCGTGTAAAAATGGCCATTACATCAGGGTCTAAATGAGTCATGAGAATCTCTAAAGTTTGATCTGGTTCTGCCTTCTCTTGCAAGGGCTTTTCTCTATTTAGAGTGTATAAATACCAACAGTCTGTGTCGATAGATCCCAAACAGTAGGCTTCTCCATCTAAAATAATAATAATTTTTTTTTTTTTTTTTAATATCACAGATACATATTCAATATATTATATTTAATAAGAGTTATATCTTATTACCAGGAAAGTACGTATCGAGTAAGGCAACCTCTTCTTCGAATGCATGATGCGGTGAGATTTGTAACTCTGGCCGTTTATAGTTCTTGCGCGAATAGAAGAGATCCTGGAACAAATAAAATAGGAAAAACTAATGTAGTCATAATGAATACGTGCTTCAGAATAATTCTATTAAATCTTTTTTAAATTGTTGCATTGTTAATAGCAATTATATATCAGTGCAAATTAATTTTACGCATAGTATATCACGACTTAAAGAGATCAATAAACTAGGAGGTGAAAATATATTTTGTATGTCAGAGCTTTTCTATATATAGAGACATCACTTAACTATGCACTAGGTCAAGTTATATAGTCAAGCACTTTCATCTTCTACATTCTTGCAGAAAATTATGCATTTCTTTGAGAATAGTATATATTATACATATTTGTTTGAAAACATAAATCAAATGTGCTTCACTTGTATCTATTATGGTAGGGACTCTAATGAAGCATTCATAAATCCTTCGCTCGGGAATCTTGAATAAAATGCACAGGTAAAATCATAATTTTGTAAATAACAATACTTCTTGTAAAATTTCTTCTTAATATATAATTCTTCAACTACCTGTTCAAACCATTTTCAAGATAGGAGACCATTCAGAACATCAAACCATTATAAATAAAGATATACGATATTTATACAAATCCAAACATACCTCTACTTCATCAAATCCGGTGTATTGTTCGACAAGCTTAAGGAGAGGCTCCAAACATTGTAAAGGTGTTGTAGTACCACATGTTTTTAAGATAAGTCTCCGTTTTGATAGAAACATACTACTTTCACTGCAAGTGTAAAATTTATTTTATTGTAGATATATATTTAATAAAATATATTACGTAATAAACGTTTTAAATATCTTATCTGTTTGCTATAATATATATAATCAAACAAATAAAAATCTCTTGATGCGATGCAATCACGTTATATGTGATACTAATAACAATCGAAATAATTTACGAGGTGATTTATTCAATATTTTTTAAAAAGATAATCATTTTCTATTTTTTTAAATATTATCTTTCTAAGAAGACGATGAAGTCATTGCAATAATTAATAAATAAGAAAATTTTGAGATATGTAGATAACGTAAACAAACTACGAAAAAATAATGATGGCATACAGTTGATTATGTTAGATTAATTACAACTACTGCAACAGAATTCTTAAAAGAATTAATGTAATGAGAAGATAACTTTATGTGCTTCCTCTTACACAATCATTCATGCAACATGCGTTGTACATAATATACATAGAACTTACGAATATGCCAATTTCAATAGACGAAAAAAAAACTACTGATTTGAATTTATGTGTGAAAGAATATCTTTTAATAGAGGGAAGAAAAAAATAAAAGAAATCAGGAGAGTTCGATGAAGGGTTAAATGAATATATCAAATATTAATTGATTATCGCAACCAATCGAAAATATTACTCGAAATATTTCTTAAAAGGAAAATCACTTTCATCGCCATTTAAATATTAAGGGAATGATGACGAGAAGGTCACCGAAGAATGAAAGTTATTAAAAGATATTTAGTTGGCGTCGATTGGTCAGTTATATTTTTAGCTTTAAGTTAAACTGCTTTTGGCTAGACACGGATATTTCGTGATAAAATATCTTTTTTTTCGGACGAATGTCGAATTATTGTGCATTTGAGCCACGTAATCTTAATAAATATTAACCTATGATACAAAGCTAACGTATAAATAAATAAATATATGAAAGAAAACAAGTCTAAGAATTATTCAAAGAATTATTCCGCGTTGAACATTCAATTCGTATCTTTTTTCTACGAGGAAAATGATATCTCTATCAAAAAATAATGAACTCTTTGCCTAAAATTAAAAACAACGTTGTTAAAGGTTATCGATGATTTACCATTTCACTTACGAGGAGACGTTGACCTGAGATTTTCAATGACAAGAGAGAACGATAAGAGTGACTACTAAGTAATAATATAATAATGTTATCTCTAACGTAGATTGCTAAAAATAAATATGATAAAGAATAAATAAATCATAGGGCTACGTTATGCACCAGTATTACGTATTAATCATTGTTAATCGATTTGTTACGTATTAATCATTGTTATTAATGATTTTATCAAATATGAAACGAATCTTTACTTTCCTATCTATACTTGTGATTCTTTTACTATTATGTCTGCATACCTGTCTTTTTACTATTATCGCATAGTTTGTAATTGGTATGACTCATTTAAACATCTTTATCTTAATCTTTAGTAACATTGATTCTTTCAAGACAATTTCTTCGACGTATGCAATTATCTCTCGTTGCAACTGATATGGGTCCATAGTCATTTATTTTCTTAAATTTGTTTTTACCATAAAAAGAATTATTCGGACTTGGAACACGTTTTGTCTAATAAACTAATAGGGACTTTGTAAATCAATCTGAAACGATAAACGTTTTGCTATCGTCTTTATGAGTTTATCAAGGCGACCTTTGCTTCTTAGGAAATATCGTTCCAACATTTAATTTAGAAGCGTCTATCTCTGTACGTTTTGCAGAAAAAAGAAGAAATAAAAAAGAAAGGACAAAAGAACTCAAAGTGCTTTAGCTATAAAACGTTGTTATCATTAATAATTAATTCAAAATCGAATCATGCATCGAACATAAAAACGTTGATTTTTGCGCAGACATAGTATTGGCATCGCGATACAGTAATCAAAAATTAATCCCTTCTTCGACTACTTTAGCGAGGATACTTTTATATTTTTATTAATTATCATTACGATGATTATCATATAAATACTTTGTTAACGAAGAAAATAAGCGTTAAGAAACAACAGAAACATTATATATTCTGAAGCACCGTGTTTTATTATTCAAAAAAACGGAACGTCTATCCTTGTTTTAATATTAATATTTAATAAATATATAATCTCGCTGTAATAGTCATTTACATCGTATCGTTGAAATAATCGAGTTGTTATTAGTTAATTTTCTTTCTTACATTAACTTTAATCGCAGAATTAATCATACACACGCGCGCGCATGTCCGCATTGGATAAGATGTTGAAGTTCAATGAATAAAGTCGAACTTGGATTTTATCTATAACCGATTAGTTGATCATTTTAATAAAGAGTTCTAAAATTAATCGTGCGAAATAAGGAAAAATGTAGATATATACTATGGTACAAATACCAAAGACAGATAAAAGCTTATCTTCAAAGTTTATCATGTTTATCGTAATCAAAGTTCGACTCGAGTATCTCGATCATATTATTTACAGACTGGGTGCAAATTTGAAATGAAATAGGAATACAGATTAGATTATCATTTCTGTACGAAAGATATATTAATCGTTAGAGGAATGTGCAAGTGTAGATTAATATCCTACTGAAATTTGAGTTATCTTAGGTTTTGAATTCAGCTTGACGTTAGTTGTTCTTAAGTCACATTACATATCCTTTTTTAAACTTTCATCATACTCGAAATGACACTAGATCTAACGAATCGGACAGGATGCTTTTACAAGTGCAACTCAATGAAATAATAAAGGTATATATAATAATATAAATAAATAACAGATAAAAAGAGAATTAATTAAGTAAAAAAATAAACTTGTAAAACTGCGAATCATCAGATCAATAGAAAGTTTCATCTTACCTCGAACGAACGAATCTTTCGCGAATAATAATTCGATCAAAATAAAACTTTTCACTAATTAAATTATACATGTATCATGTAATTATTCTTAATGCAAACTCCAATTACCTGAGCACATAGGCATCTACTTGATCATTGCGGCAGAAGCTGATAATTTCGCATCTAACGATCTTCAACAGGGATTCCCATTTTTGCCTGAAAATCAAAATAATTCGTATTCCTTTAATCAACAAGATTTATTCTTTCTTTTTTTTATCTCTCTCTAATCGTATTTTAATTTTAGTATAATTTATTTTAAAAACAACTTTGAGATGATTAATAAAAGCGAACGACATCGAAAGCGTTATTATTATTATCATCATCTTAAACGAGTCCATTCAATTTATGATAGCGTGTTCACATTATACATACACATATACACACATATATATACATATACATACACACACACATATATATATACACATATATAAGCAAATTACAAAAACCAACATGCAAATCGATGATGCATCATTCATTCTGGCTACAAGGAGAACATAATCGTTGTTCTGTGCATCTCAGTTGCATCTTCCCCCTCTCTCTTCCCTTGAACTTGAAGTCTCCTTCAATCCTTTCACGTGTCATTGATACACGAACGGCTCATTAATATTATTTATCGAATTACATAATAGGAGGATAAAAGTGCGGCAAACATTTATAAAACTGCATTCATTAAAAATCGAGTAATGTCAACTTGTGAATCTTTCTTTCGATGATTGATGATCATCAATTATTACCATGATCATCAAATGAAATAATAAATCGTTAAGATATTTCCACGTGGCAATTGGATTTTCTCGTATTTCTAAAAAAAAAAAAAAAGAAAAGAAAAGAAAAGAAAAGAAAAGAAAAGAAAAGAGGAGAAAAAAGTTTCTTTCTAAAACACAAGGAGAGATCTGTAAATTCAAAGAATTTTTTACTTTATCTCCAAAGCTAACGAATAATTATTATCGCTTATAATATTGTATTATCATCTTTCCTCAATAGAACTTATAAAAACTTATTTATAATTATCTTCTGACGTATTTCTCAACTATTTTAATAATAATATTTAATAATATTTAATAATAACTATTTAATAATAATAATAATAAATTCTCAACTACTAACAATTATCATTCAATTTTATTATATTGTATATTAAGAGATATCTCCTTTTTTGTTTTCTTTTCTTTTTGTTTACAAAACATTCAAATTTGTGATGCTATGAAACGAGGGTTGTCATCCGTGGATTGACGCGTTCATTGAGCATGTAATAAGCTTTCGAGGTTTTTTTAAACATATTTATAATATAAATAGAAGCGAATATCCTCGAGAGTTTTCTAATGGTCTCGAGAACGTTTAAGAGGTGTTTCATTTTATTCTTTATAATCGATTAACGCTCGTCCCGCGGAGCTCGTGTGTTACATGTTTGCCCTTTGACGTAGCCAGTGCATATTTTTAAAAGAAGTTTTGAATCGAATATACGTTAAACTTGCTAAGAATGTTTCAGAAATAAATAATGTACGATAAAATAAAATGAAAAAGTAAAAGGTTCTTTTGGCATCGTTTCAATTATGTGATTTTTTTTTTTTTTATAAAACGCATCACGTTTTGCTCATCCTATACGAATTTGTAAGATTCAACAAAATTATTTGACACGAGAAGAAGAGTCAAATGAAACAATTTGAAAAGAGGAGTGGTATACATATACATATATTATATAACCATTTTGTATGTTCTCTTTCTCTTTCTCTCTCTCTCTCTCTCTCTCTCTCTCTCTCTCTGTGTGTGTGTGCGTGAGCGCACGCTCATGCAAAATGTCCCAGTATGTGTGAAAATATATTTTATCGGTGGTTTCAGTACATTAAAATAATAAGAAAAGTTCATATAAACGTGTCTTGCTTGATTTTGTTTTCGAATTATAGCGAATTTGAGTTTCAACAAAGTCTATCTGCTTACTTTCATAAGAGATGTTCGTAATGATTTCTCCACATCTAAATACTGCAAAACGTCTTACCAATGATTATCTCATTATTTCCCACATGTCCAGATGTTTGCAGAAACCTTGTTCAATTCTTTTATGAAAACATTGCCGCTTATCTAACTAAAGAATTATTATAGTTTATAAAATTCCTTTTAATTCGAAAACAAAATCAAATAGGACATATTTCTACGAATTTTTTTTATTTGTGCCCAAATCAATCATAAAATATTACAAAATCTTTTCCACTTATTCTTGAGATTGATCAACTTAATTGTTAAATAATTCAGTAAACAATAACCAGAAAGAAATAATGGCAGAGAAATTTTCGTCTCAAAAGTTTACTCTTTTTCATTCTTTGAAAGATCGATTATAAATTTGGAAATTCTATATACTCTCCCCTCTAGAGAAAAAGAAAAAGAAAGAGAGAGAGAAAGAGAGAGAGAAAGAGAGAGAGAGAGAGAGAGAGAGGAAAGATACTTTCTCAACGAATATTTTATTGCCAGAAAAAGAAAAGTTTCCTAATATTGCTCATTAAAGTAAATTATAGGCTTCATTGTAATTCATTGTAAGCTGATCCTACAGGGAATAAATATTTATAGTCATTTTCTATATCAACAGAGTATCGATTTACTTAAATCAAATTCAAGAAACGTTATATAGTTTTGTTGAATTTATCAAGGCGATATCATAATCATATTAAAGGTGACATATATACGATCGTCGTAACATGATTGGTTCTGATGTCACGTAGTGTACTTCTGAACGCCATGAATACTACACATTTCGTTCCACAAGGACTATGACGAGCAACAAACAAAATCTATTTTGCTAAAAGGTTGAACAGGAATGGGGAGCGGGAAAAGCAATGGGGCGTTACTGCTGTGTGTTGTGCGATCGATGCAAGTTAAAAGGGTAAGAGAACAAGATAAAATACGTAATTTATTATCTATTTTTCGTCTTTCTCCCGGATTATTTTCTATCGTTAATAAAAATCAAATGATCAGTGAAATGTCTTGTATATATTAAAAATAATCGATGAAGAAAGAATGCTTATCATTATAAGTATACAATATACGAACGAAATGCAACAGAATGCGATCATTTGGATTTATCCAAGTTGCATAACACTAATATGATAGGATAAAAATGTATATTAAGAAAATTGAGGAACAGACAGATATACGAAGAGTTCTCGAATATAATGCGAAGCAAATATGTACATATGTATGTACATATAATGAGATCCGTTGGAACACAAAATTATATGATTCGTTAAAGTTTAGCGTTCTTCAAAAATTTCGTAATGATAACACAGTGATTCTTTCGTATTACGTCAAATGTAATTAATACTTTCGAGGATGACCATTTCAATGAATTTTAACAGGAGGAGGAGGAGGAGACGTTTCAACGATCATGTACTTAATTACGTTACTAATAACTTAGGACGATTTATTTTTTTCTTATTTTTACTGGCGTACGTTGGATGATTGAATAAACGACAATTATCGTATTATAGAGTATTCGTTGCACAGAGAAATCAATAACGATCGAACTTGAAATATAAGTCACCTTGTAAATAGACCAAACCTTAAGTATCCATGTGCGTAATGATATTGAAAGAAACCGAATGATTTCGATTTAATCTCACGATTACATTATTTCGAGTAAAAATACGTACATATTTTTTATTTTTTTTTATTTTTTTTATTTTTTTAGTTAAAAAAAGGCGAGCTTTGGATTAGTAGGAAACGGTTCATAGAAAAACACATATACACACGCGCACGCACGTATATACACATATGTATATACACATCAGAAACGAGTTCTATTCTTCTAGATGTTCCGTTCGTCTTCTCGGAATCGAATAAGCTCTTACTCTACGACGCCAACTTAAATACAAGCCTCTATGACGCACTCAACCGGCGACTAATGTTTTCATTATGTAATGTCATCCGAAATTGTTCGGCATAGAAGAAAACGAAACGTGGGAGTGTAAAAATCGTATAAATTAGTGAAAAGATCGATCGGTCATATCATAGTTTGATCTATCGACAATTTTTGTAGCAGCAATGTGACGATTATCGTAATAGCTTGCATGAAAATTTGAATTACTTTTTAAGATAATTATATATATATATATATATATATATATATATAAAAAATGTTTCGACCATCATACCTGAAAATAGTAACTACCTGCAAAATGAAAATTATCAATACCAAGTAGGGTCGTTAAATGGTCAGTCAAATGGTTGTACGATGGGTTTTTCAGCAGTCGGTATATTACTACAACGAGAAAGTGGCCGCATCGATCTTTACCGAAAAGTGCGGCGTACGTGAAAGAGAAGAACGTAAGCAAGAGTCATTTTCTCGATGAAACGAATTTGATCTTGTCCATTGCAAGGACGAACGGTATCCATTAACGTGTACGTAACAGAAATGTACTACAAAATGAATTTGTAATTATCACGTATCGAGGATCGAAAAAAGTTTTGTCGCTTCTCTTTGCTTACAAGTTACATTTATAAATGTAAATAACGAATGAGAAAAGGAGACAATTAAAGATATTCTTTAAATATAGCTTCAACGACGAGTAAGTACGTATGTTCAGTACGTTAAACAAATGAAAAAGAGTAAATTGGAAAGAGCATCGAACGATCTCGTGGTTTTGTAGTTCGTGAGATTAAAGAGCGATAAGCTGCGGCTGATGTCACGAAATGCCGGTCGTGTTCGTCTCGCGATCATCGTTACGAAAGAGAGAGAGAGAGAGAGAAAGAGAGGCAGGGAGAGAGGGAGGGAGGGAGAAAGCGACAGAGAGAGAGAGAGAGAGAGAGAGAGAGAGAGAAGAGAAAAAGAAAGAGAGAAGAGAAAAAGAAAGAGAGAGAGAGAGAGAGAGAGAGAAGCCGGTTGTCGTATGAAGAGAAACGATAACGAGACGATTAAATGGTTTGCTTATAAACTGTGAAAACGGACGTTTCTTTTCGAAGGAGAGTAGCAACCCTCTTCGATTAGGGACGCTTATACCAGAATCGCGTTTTCTGTCATCGATTCGTCGTTGAATACAAAGAAAAGAAGTTAAGTAATCGTCGAGAAACTCTTATTTGAGAAACATTATATTCGGAGAAAGCAGGTAGAGCGACTGTCTAATCGGATCCGAGGGTAAGTTGATGGATATATATACCTAGACGAAATGATGAATGTGTGAGTAAAACAAAAGAAAAGGAAGACAATGACGGAAGAAAAAGATAGAGAGAAAGGGGCGAGGCAAAGGACAAACATAACGAGTCGAAATGTCTACCAACCGAGAAATTTGTCGAAGATCACCAAGTTGTCTGTTTTTAGCGTTATTACTGGTGAACCATATCTCGAGGAGCTTCTCTACGCCTTCGAAAAATTGCACGCTGTCCGCGCTGTCGTCCTTTGTCGATGCCATCGTTCGTCGGCTCGCTCTTCGACGCGACAAACACCACGATTCTGATGTGTGCACGTTTATTCAAATCGTTGGATATCCCCTTTATTTTATTCAGTTCTATCTTCTTCGAAGTGGCGCTTTTTATTGGTCTTTTCTAGCGGTAGATAGATTCGTCGTACGAAACAAGCACTCTCCACCACGAATCTTGCTTTACTGAACGGTCGGAATAGGCTGGAGCAGTCGAGCGACGCGTTTAGAACTGTGTTAGTGCTTATCTACTCTCCCTCCTCATCTAACCGTGGAATCGCCTTCCCACTCCACCAATAACACGTATATACATACAATGCCTTCTATCTTCGATATGGGAAACTAAGTTGGACCAATGAAAAAGACGCTTTAATGCGCATGCGCATTCAGACATTGGATATGCCTTTAATTCTAATAATCATCTATAAATTGCCTTTTTGACGTTCTCTTTCGTGCTTATTATTTTACGAAAAAGTATAAAATATGTGTAATGAAATATATAATAAAATATGTATAATGAAGCGTAAAATACGTATAATGTAAATTTATATATATATATATCATATATATATATATATATATATATATATATATATGATAATTCATCTCAAAAGCATCTACTTACTTTCCAGTTATTCGTTATAACTTTTCGAGAAATCTTTTTCTTCGAAGGACAATTATTACGATTGTATTATGCAAGTTATCGATTGTCATTTTCTATTCTACGTTTTCCTCAATACGTTGTTAAGGAAGTTTACAAATTTGCCGCGAAAGAATATTCTCTACAAAGCGCATGCGTTCATATTCTGGCACCATTAATTGTAACATACAGGTAATATTCATACACAAGACTGTTTATCACTTTTCGCTCAAAGCATTTTCGCTCAAAGCATGTGTGACTTCAGCGACGGGAATGGACAAAATATGAACTACACGCAAGCGAGGAACGCTATTCCCATCATGCGTTTATCGTATCGATGTATAAGCTTGTGTTGGTATATTCCTCTCACGTGTATGACAATCGGTTTCGTATAGGTTAAAGTAAGTAGTATTAGTAGGCTCTGAACTTACACTTTTCAATCTCTCATATGTATATCTTTTTTTGATAGTGTATCCGTTTTGCAGTGATCCGTGCTAGATACGACGTCGGTATGCATTTATTTCATGACAAATGTATAAAGGATAATAAATATATTATAAATATATAATTGACACATATAATAATAAACGTATAAATTTGCGACCAAAAAGAAGATTTTGTCGAATGTTTTGTCAAAAATAATTAATGAATACTTAACATAACATATATATACTTATATATATATATATGTATATATATATATATATACACATACTTGTATTCTTACTATATTATCATATTATTTATTATTATTATAGTAATAGTATTAATAATAATAATAATAATAATATAAAATTGATTACTCCTACAAAGGAAATCATTAAAAAATAGCACTGGAAACAAAATCTCCTATTATTTTGATTTTTGTGTTTTAATAGTATGTATCATGTAGTATATAATACATAATTCATTAATTATTATTTTTGAAGAAATAATCAACAAGTGTATATTCTTTACATGCATTTGTCGTCAAACTAAATTGTACCGCTGCTGTGTACTATCAAAAACAGATCACTGCGAAATTCACGTCAATCATCAGTAAAGGAAATAAATATAAGAGATTGAATTGTAATATCTTACTAAACTGTTAAATAAGAAAAAAAAATGAATAAATTAGTTGATTATTTTCGTTTACATCAATAAAATAAAAAAAAAAAAATAACACCGAAATCACGTAGCCTTGAGAAACCTACGATTCCTAAATTACGAATTTAAATATTTACTAATGCGTTACATATTGTTTTTGGAATTTTACGTTTCTAGTTTATAAAATATAAAGGGAAATACAAATT
>NC_057698.1:4232517-4241049 GCF_014466175.1 Vespula pensylvanica | reverse complement strand
TATCATTTTTAACATGATTTTTTTCAAAGAAAATAGATTTTTCAAAAATTCGAAGAAGTGGAAGAAATCTTAAATTAAACCTTCGTTTTTAAAATGATATCTTGTTCATCAAAATTGATCAAGAATTAGATCTGTTTTCATTGTTGGTGAAAATCATTATAAAACCAGAGGTGATGAACAGCTTTAAGTGCTTGTACAAATATAGAACATAATAAAAAATCTGTATAAATGTACAAAAATGGATAGAATATGTACAGGAAATATAAATCATCAGAATTAGTATATTTGTCTATCTCCAAACAAATTAATAATATTCTAATTGATCAATTAATAATATCTAAACAAATCGATAATATTCTTTCAATAAAAAAGCACTTTCATTTTTAGCATAGTAAATGATCAATCAATATATTTACATATTTGTTCATATGGAAATGTTCTAACAAATTATCTTCTAACTGTACATCGATAATCTATTTTTCTGCATTAAAATTTTTTTACCAATAATAGATATTACTATCTCTATATATTCTTGATCTAATTTTATCAAATGCCTTTCAATTTCTTTCAGTGTAGTAAGTTTAACTTTGGCAACAAATCCAGAGTCTTCCACTAACTTAAGAATATCTTTTGCTTTAAAATATTTATCATCTAGACTTTTTATAATTACAATCACTACCAATTTTTCTCTAAGCTAACCTTCTTCGATTCTCTAAACTCTAATTGCTATCTTTTTTTTTTAATTCCAATTTAATAAACAGTTAGATCTTTTATGTTTCTTCTGTAAAAAAGTTGCATTCAATGGAAATCTCATTTTGCTTTAATATAGAAAGACCAATCACAGGAACTGGTTTAGATTTTGGTTTCAATCTTATATTCAAAACCAAAGATATATAGTACTATCTAGATATATTAATGGTTTTTTAGTTATCTCTTCTTTTTCTTCCTTGACTGATATCTATTGCTGATCCTTTTTGATTTATTTTTCTATAAATTTCATTAATTTTTCTTGATTATCTCTATCCATTTTCTGTTTTTTACTTTCTTTTCTTGAGCATTTAATATTTCTGAATCTCTATCAATATAAGTTATGTACTAACCTAAAAATTAAGAGGATTAACTATCAATTAAAATGATATTGATTGTCTATATAATTTATTAAAAATTCTTTACCTTTCTCTGTTTCATTGACAACGAATTGCCTGCACGAGCTAATTATTTAACAAATCCTATTAACGTGAGTTGTATAGTTGCATTCATATGTACATCTCTATCTGAGATATATTCTTAATAAACTCAATTTGCTGGAAGAAGTATACTTAGCAATTATTATCATTGTATTTATTATTTAGAATTAATTTGTTTCTCTAGGCAAATTCAATATTAAAAGAACTTCGTATATGGTTGTAGATAAACGTATGGTTGTGGGAGAAGAGAGAATCCTTTTTCGGTTTCCTTTGACATATATATTCTATCTTTGTCAGTCTCTCTCTCTTTTTTTCTTTCCTACAATTTTCCACTTGCTTCGTTCCCGGAGTAATTACATCAAATTATGCGTCTGAAAACTTGTTATTTTTACTGTAAGGAGAAGCTCTTGTTCGGACGATTTTTCTCTTTTAAAAGATTCCATTTGTTTTTTTTTTTTTTTTTTTTATTTATATCTTGCTTATTCTCTCTCTCTCTCTCTTTCTTTGATAACTATTTTAACATTCGACTTTAACATTTTTTAAACGTAAACTGTGAGATCATAAAGATGAATGAATGATCATATTTGAAAAAAAAAAAAAAAAAAAGAAAAAAAAAGATAATTGGTAGTTCAAATAGAATTTTTATTGCAAAGATCGATGGAAAAAGAACGATAAAATTGTTATCAATCGATATAAAAAACGTAAAAACGGGGTCCCGTTCTGTGTCACACTTTCCAAGATCGAAAATGGCTGAAGCGAATCGAATCTAATCGAATCGAATCAAATCGAACGAGAGAATAAGAAAGAAAGAAAGGAGGATGGAAAGAAGGAAGGAAAAAAAAATGATTCTTAACGTAAGAAGAGGTAGAGAGAGAAAAAGACAGTTAGATTACATTTCCTTCGTTCGATTTTCTTTGCTCGCTCGGTTCCTTCGTTAGCGGTTTCGAGAGTAAAGTATCATGGAGTTAGCTAATTGGTTAAACGCCTCGGGCAGCCACTTTGGAAGTCCATGAAACATTCTGTTTTTTTCTTCTTGTATTTTTAATCTCCTATTTCTTTTTTTCAAAGATATAGAAGATTAGAAAGATAGAAAGAGAAAGAGAAACTCTAAGTATATATTCAATATCTCGATAATATCTTCAACTATGTTATATACCGAGGAAAGAGGCATAACTACATGTACATACATTCGTACACAGATACGCGTGCGCGCTCGCACGTACCACGTGCATACACATACACACACACACAACATACACACACACTCAGAGGATGAGTTTTTTTAACACGAGACAAAATATCTCGAAAACAAAGCAATGTTTGAAAATATAGTTTGAAACAAAGTTATTTCATTTCGAAGAACAAATAAAATAGTATTATTCTTTTTATTTTGTGGATATGACGCTGTTAAATAGTTATATTCTCTTTAAGAAAAATAAAAAGGATCGAGCTTTTCACATTTACAAGCAAAAACCAGCGGAGGAAATTATTGCAAAGTGTTTAAAAAATAAAAGGATAAGAAAGACGTCATTTATAAATGATTCCATAACAAGATATACTGTCTAGCACTTTTCCACAAGGATAAGTTTAACGAAAGCAAAGGAAATAAAAGTATCAAAGCGATGCAACGTATGTTTATCTAAGTTCCTTAGAAGAAAAATTGTTTTTCAATGTGATATTTGCAATGTATCCTTTTATATGAATCATTTTAAAGATATTAATTAAAAAAATTTGTAAACTATATCAGTTGATATTATATGTAATACTATCTTCTATTTAATCATCATACGTAATTTCTAAGTAAAATTAATGATAAAGAAAAACAATATAATGCGCGATGACACGGGCCGACTATCAACTAAACATCTCAGATAAATAACGTTAGTAGCGTATTCAGAGCTGTGATGCAAATGGGTTAAAATGAGATCTTTTTTATTAAAATCAGTCAAAAATTACGATTGTATCCATTGTTGGCGTAAATCCTCATAAAATCAGAAGTGATAAATAACCTTAACTCTTGATATAGCTTAATACTATTATTTACACAAACAATTTACACGCATATACACATTGCTTTTTATGATATTTTTTATATGATTTATATGATATATAATTAAGTTTAAGCTTAGTTATAAATAGTACGATAAAAATCAATATTATTATGTTAGCAGAACATGTTAATAGAATTCATTCGTTATCATATTAACAGTAATCTAAAATTATGATCTTTTACTCGGTCGGCAAAGGAATTTTATTTTTCTATTGATAATGTCTACTTTATCCAGTGATGGTAAAACACAGAAGATAAATAACATAAGACGCCTTTTTGGATTCAAATATTATGTTCTTCTTTAGTTCATTTCAATGTTCACTAAGTTTTCATATTGAGCCTAAAGATTATTAATTTGTTTATTATATGTTTAATTTTATTACAATTAATCGTAAATAATGTAAATATATCAAAGAATTTACATATTTGAAATATACTTAATAATGGTTTTGGATAATAAAATGATTTACCGTAGAATTTAATATTTTTCGCATGAATGCATTTTATTGAATTGAAAAAATCTTCATACATTTATTTCTTGAATGTACTTTCAAATATTGGTAATTCTACAAGACTAAAATAATTTATTTAGCAAAATTACTTTTAATGTAATATAATTTTGTTAGTTTCTCAATCAGATTTGGTTTATTTAGAGTTGTATAACTTAATTATTCTTTATTAACTTATCTTAATAAATTATGACTCACATTATTAAAAAGTAACTGCAAATGGAGCATTATGATTGGCTCCAATAGTTCTGTTATTTGTTGTTCATATGCGAAATTATTTACATACATGTTTGTTAATATTGTGCACATAGAGTTTAATAATAAAGAGTCTTGTGTATATATATTTTATTATTTATAAAATTATTATATATTATTACATATATATATATATATATATATATATATATATATATATATAAATTGAACTCATTTAATTAGGAAAAGCTGATACAGAAGAAAGTTAATCACAATCAAATACGATTTATAAAAAAAAATTATTTCTTTTATTGTATAAAATGTTCATATATCTCAGAAATTATAAAATTTTATCTTATAAGAGAAGTTAAAATAATACACTTCATTGAACATATAATAATTCTTTCATAATGGTAAAGAAATACAAAGACTATTAGACTATTTTTTAAGCCGTTTTGATTGTTTTGTTCTCTTCGTTGTACTAAACTTTTCTAAGTCAGTAAACCTTGCTCTTTTTGAACTTTAACAGGTTTTGGCCTTTCATTGTATGTTGTCCTATAATTCTTTTTTTGTTATTTAATGCCTATATTCTCTTAGGAATGACGATAATAAAAACTCCATCATTTTGAAGAGAACATAGATGATCTAGATCGCATTGCTCTAAAATCATATACTTCCTAAGAAATTATCCTGACTCAACGACATTTCCTGCTTCTCCTTGTGCTTGCCTTTAATCATAACGTTCTTTCCTATCACCTTTACAGTCACCTTATCTGGTACAAATTGTAAAACATCTAAAGTTACTTGAAACTTGTTTTTATCAGTTTCTACGGTCGATGTACCAAATATTTTGCATGTCACATTTATGTTATATAGATAATGATGATATAGCAAATACTGGCAACGTCCATATACTAAAAGATCTGTATCTGTATCATATGGGATCCAAAAAGATGGCAGATTTTCAGGATTAATTGATAAAGCAAAATGTTGCTCAAAAGTATAGTAAAGACGATCCAAATTCTTCATCAATCTAAAAACAATATTGAAAACAGACATAGCCTTTTTTGGCTATTATTCAAGAAATGATCAAACAATTTATTCTATCTTTCTTTTCTTCTCTGATCCAAAACTAATTGATTTGCCAAATATTGACTAAATAAATAATTAATCTTTGAAAGATATTCCTACTACTATTGATGAATATATCTTATTGATTTTCAATTCGTATCATAGTCTCGATAACAATCTCAATTTTTGTCCATTTAAATAATTCAACAGGCAATGAAAATTCATCATACATTCATCATACATTCATACATACATCATACATCCATCATACATCATACATCATACATCATACATCATACATCATACATCATACATCATACATCATACATCATACATCATACATCATACATCATACATCCATACATCCATACATACATCATACATCATACATCATACATCATACATCCATACATACATCATACATACATCATACATCATACATGCATCATGCATACATACATACACACACACATACACGTACACTACATACTAAAAGCCGGTTCAAGGAGGGTAGTTAGTTCAACCAATAGAAAGCACATTCTGGAAATGCAGAGAACTCTGCCGAATCGAATTTGTTAAAAGTAGCGCGAAATTTGAATGAACGTGCACATCTGTTTGATAAAATATGATTTCATCTGGAATATTAAAGATACGTAAATACGTACTAATTTTATCTTTACATTTTTATTTCATCGTATGATTTGTTATATGTCTTAATAATAATAAATGATTTGTGCGTTATAATTAAATATTTTTGAAAATGAATTTAAAGACGAGAATATACGAATAAAGTTGAATTGAAGTCAAATTTATCTATCAAATTTATCATCGATCATTCAAGAATTTTATTCATTCGTATGACAAAATTTATAATTAGGATAAAAATGTTATTATAGTTATAATAAATGAATTCCATTTTTTAATGTAGTTTATTTTCGTTAAAAAATGATGCGAAGAGTGTGCGACCTCACCTATGCAAAACCGGTTTGTTCGAAGATTAATCGATCGAAGGATCTCCTTTATCAGACAAGTAGAATAACTTTCTGAAAGAACTTGTTAAAAAAAAAAATGTTTCCGGTTATGCGAACGGTTTTATCGAAAGGAAAGACGCAAAAGTTCCTTTTCGTTCTTACTATGTAAACAATTCAATGAAAAGAAAAAATAATTTGTAAATTACTAGATTTTGTCGTTTGCAAATATGGAAAATACAAAAGGATTTAACAAAAAATCGATAGATACAGCACATGTTAGATTACGAAATGATGGATCTAGAAGGTAGCTTTATAAAAAGAGAACTATCATCATCAACATATTGTAATCTTTGAGGTTTCAATGAAACCATTTGAAAAATATTTAATTACCTATAATAATCAGACTAGTCATGACGTTTTCTTGGAATACAAAGACAAATAAGTTTTTTTATTTAATTTTATTTTTTCTTAACAATCGCTCTATGGAAACAGTTAGTCTTATTTCAAGGAACTTTGAATATAAAAATACAATTTATTTTTACTTCGAATATCCAAGATCAAATTATATTCGTATTGGTTTTGATCATCGTTATAATATCATCGATTTAAACTAAACATTCTTATTTCTCTGCCTGGTGTTTGATATATAATGTAAAAGCACGGTTTAAATACTTAAATAATAATTCTCTCAATTGTCTTTAAAAATTTGGTTGAAAAAGAAAAATAAAACGGAAGAAAGATAAAGAATTTTAAGATATTTTTGAAAGTGTAGCTTCTGTAATTGATAATTTAAAAAATTTTACGATATCGAGAACTATTTTTGAAAAGTAGAACGAAAAAATATACATAATGAAAAGATATTGACAATTTGTAAATTCATATCTACCTTCGAACGAACGATGAAGGATCAATGAAAGTTTATATTTTAAAGAGATTGAAAGTTCTAGGGCAACAGAGATTTTTTAAATAGAAAATACGAGTCATTTTAAATAATTTATTTCAAAATCGAAATAGGATTTTATTAGATGATAATGAATCAATCAATAAAATAAAATATCGAGAACAAGAAAACTGACAATATTTTATACACAGAAGTATCAATGAAAACGCATCGGCGCTATCGTTTCTGGACACTTCGTAAATGTTCGGCTTAGAGATCGGGCGATCAATAAAAGTCCAGGTTGAAGCCGGCAACTGACAGTTTTAGTCGAACAAGCAAGGAGCATATAGACAAATTTTGAGAGAACTCTAAACGAATATAACAATGCGATAATAGAAAAAAAAAAAGATAGAAGAAGAGAAAGAATAAGAAAAAGAAATCATTCTTTATTTGACGAAGAAGAAATAAGAAGAAATATTTTAAAAAATGTCTCTGTTTCCATTTATTTTTTCCGATTGGTGGGAGGATTTGGAACGACCACATCGTCTGATGGATCAAAATTTTGGTTTAGAATTGAATCCTGAACAACTTTTAACTATTTCAAATAGAATGGACATCCTAAGACAAATGGAAAGATTCCCAATGAGTTATTATCGTCCATGGATCGAATTAGTTCGTCAGAAAGACAATGGTTTTTCGACTGTTAACGCTGATAAGGATAAATTCCAGGTTGTTCTAGACGTTCAGCAGTTTCAACCGAACGAGATTGACGTTAAAGTTGTTGATAAATTTGTAGTTGTTACGGCTAAACACCAAGAGAAACGTGATGAACATGGATGGATCTCAAGACAATTTGTTCGTAAATATATAATTCCTGAACAGTGTGATATCGATCAAGTTACATCGAAATTATCTTCCAATGATATCCTGACGGTTATTGTACCGAGAAAGGAAGTACCAAAGATTGAAAACGAAAGAACGATTAAGATCGAATATACTGGAAGACCTGCGATCTAAATTATTTTTTAGAAACAACAATAATAACAACAGTAGTAGCAAAGCAACGAAGAAGAAAAGAAATAAAACGGAAAATGTTTCTTCTTTAACAAAAAAAAAAAAAAAAAAAAAAAAAAAGAAAAAAGAAAGAGAGAGAAAATCGCACAAATCTTCAAGTTTTATTCCTATTTTTATAATTATACTTTTTTTTCGCATTAAATTCCTCATTATGGTTAGAATAAAAAAGAATATTTTTTTCTTGAATTGCTATTTTCAAATGCTATTATGATCGTGAAGAAATATATTAAATATTATAGTTTCTTTATTCATTAGGACAATACTAGTAACCATTAATCGAATATTCATCTATGTATAACCGAGAACAACTAACAAATATGTGTGTTTTCATTATATTCTTTTTCGTATTTGTAGATATATGTTTTCTTTTTTTTATAATTTAACAAATACACACATGTTACTGCCTAATTCGAAATATCATCACACTTGGTTTTATAATAATTTTCACCAACAATGAAAACAGATTCTAATTCTTGATCAATTTTGATGAACAAGATCTCATTTTAAAAACGAAGGTTTAATTTAAGATTTCTTCCACTTTTTCGAATTTTTGAAAAATCTATTTTCTTTGAAAAAAATCATGTTAAAAATGATA